>NC_087198.1:1028598-1077674 GCF_035594125.1 Scylla paramamosain
TTTACTTTCATTTTACTTCTTATTATTATTTTCCAAGTTTGAATATATTTTTTTGTTGGTAATTTTGTATATGCATCTCTTCTCATGTTTTCTCCTCCTTTTCTTTTTCCTTCTCGTTTTCTTTCCCCTCCTCTTCCTCTATCTCATATTTCCACTTCGCTCTCCCATCCGGATTAAAATTTTTTTCCTCTATCCTTTATTTTGAATCTGTCTTGCCTGACATAATATATTTTTCTCACGTTCCCTTTGTATCATGTAGTTCATTTAGCTTCACTTTTTTTCTGCCTTCTTATCTCCCTCACATATTTTACCTTGCTGTAATAATATTGGCTGGACTTTTCTGCTGCTACTTTGTTTTTTTTTTACATGTCTGGCGTGAGGAACCCTTTTTATCTCTTCGTCTTGTGGTTTGAAACGTTATGCTAATGAGTTGTTTGTTCTGCATATGAGTGGAAATTAGAAGAAAAAGCTTGGTTCTGTAATTCTGTGTTGATTTCTTTATTTGAATGTTGCTGGTGTTGCTGCTGCTACTACTACTTCTACTGCTACTACTACTACTACTATCCCTATTACAACAACTACTACTACCACCACTACTAATGATAATAATGATAATAATAGTCCGTTCTTTTAATTTTTATCCCTTGGATCGCCATTTTTTATGTAATTCCTATTCTTCTTTACTCTCTTTCTTTCTCTACTTCTTTTCTTCTTATTCTCCTTTGTTTTTTTTGTTTTTTTAGTGCTTATATCTCTTATTCTGTCATGCTATTTTCTGATTACTACTACAACTACTGCTACTATAACTACTACTACTACTACTACTACTACTACTACTTCTACCACCACCACGATGACCTCGCCACCCTTCCCTGCAGTGGTTCCTTCTACCTGCAAAATATAAAGTCTTTCCTCCTTGTTCCCCTTCAACCTTCGACCTTCGCAGCATTATTTCCTTATCCCCATAAACCTGACATCTCCCCCGTCTCTCTCTCTCTCTCTCTCTCTCTCTCTCTCTCTCTCTCTCTCTCTCTCTCTCTCTCTCTCTCTCTCTCTCTCTCTCTCTCTCTCTCTCTCTCTCTCTATGTATTCTCCAGCTCTCACTTCCTCAATCTACAACATTCAGCTCCACTTTCCTCTCCTCCATTACAAAGGACAAAAGTGGAAACAAGTAGGATATAAAGCAAGATACATAACTATCACATTTCCCTTATCTCGTAACAGTGAAACATTTGATCAGTTCTCCCTCAGTTTTCCTTCCTCTGTTTTCCTTGTTTTCGTTTGGCTTCCATTAAAGTAAACATCGTAATTCATTTAATACTGCGAACAATTTTCAAACTTAGCGGTGAAGCATTTAATCTCTTCCTCACTGCTTCCTTTCCTGTGTCTCTTGTTTTGCTTGCAGGAGATTACACAACTAGCACCATTCATTACTAAATCCAGTCTTCAAAGGGCCTGAAATCATTATTACTAGTATTACAGTAAGTAACAGTTTTTAAAACGCGTGGAAGCAGAAAGTAGATATTTTAGAACCCAGACTATGAAAAAAAAAACATCATCACAAACTTGAAATCGTCTATAACACCCTTTTACTTTTATCTATTTTTTTTTTTTTTTTCCGCAAAACCTGTTATACTTTAATATCTTAGTGTCATCTATTAATTTGATAACCAAAAATATCTTAACTGAGCTTGAGCCTGTTATTAAAAGTTTACTGTATACGCGAGTAGCATTCAGAGTAAAAAGAAACAGGCGCAAAAGTACTGGAAGAGATAACAAGACTCGTTCAGTCCAATTACAGCGGAGTCACGTGAGGGCTCCACACAACAGTGCCATAAGGAGACGCTCTCTTTCTCCCTCCCAGTCTTTACAACATTCGCACACTCACCCAATGGCCGCGGAATGAGCCTCTTACTATTTTCTTTGTTTTCATCGCATTTTTCGGACTCCTCCACCTCCCGTTAAGGTTTTTTACAAGTACCCGTTCCAGTGTCGGTCAGAAAATGCCTCGTCCTTGTTTTTAGTACTGTGATATTCTTAAGCCTCCCAAGAGCGTATTCTTAAACTTTCCAGCGTTTAAACTCGAGTATTTTTAGCAGACTTTAGTGGAAGTTTTGGTGGTTTTGGTGGTTTTGGAGGTTTTACGACAAGGTTTTATTATTCTATTGATACTTTGACAAGGGTTCAGCGTCAGCAGCGGGAGAAAAAGCTACTTGCGAGAATTTGACAGATGATACCTATGCCCTCTGAAAAATATAGTCTTTAGGATTGCTCGGAGCGTTAAAGAATACGGGGCCAGTCTCTCTCTCTCTCTCTCTCTCTCTCTCTCTCTCTCTCTCTCTCTCTCTCTCTCTCTCTGACCAGGAAAAATCAAAATTGCCCCTTTGGGTTTTCTTAGCCTTTTCTTGACGAGTTATTGCCACAGGGATAAAGGGCTTTGGGAATTTTTACCTGCACATGATGCGTTCGGCTGTTTTTCCTCCAAGGCCACATTTTAATATCCAAGTTTTATCTTTCAATTTTATAACCAAAAGTGGCTGAACGGAGCTTGAGTCTCTTGGTATTGTAGGTTTGTTAAGTACGAGAATACGTTTTTTGAGTGTGATGGGATGGCTTGGAATATCTGAAGAAGAATAAGAAGAAGAACAAGAACAAGAACAAGAACAAGAACAAGAAGAAGAAGAAGGAGAAGAAGACCGCAACAACGGCAACGAAGACGAAGAAAAGAAGAAAAAAATAAGGAAAAAAAAACGAAAATAAACAAAAGTACGAAAAGAAAAAGAAACAGGAAGCCAAAAAGAAGGAAAAAAGACGAGGATTAAAAGCAAAAGATGATTCACCAACCCCACTTAAATCCTCAAGCTAACCCACCATGCAATCTTCCCAACCCACCAAGGATTCAGTTACCCATCCACTATGGAGTCAAATTAACACTAAAACACTCAAGGAGAAAGGGTTATGTTGGTGAATTTACTCTTGCCTTTCTCGTCTTTCTATTCTCCATCCTCCTTACTTCCTTTTATCCTTTTATCGCTTCTTCTTTTCTTCCTTTCAAGTGTCTTATTTTAACAGTTTCCCCGCTCTTCCTTCCTTCTATCTCATGCTCTTTTTCTCCGTTATTCTATTCTTTCCCTCTCCTCTTCATGTTTCAGTCTTGGCACTCATCCTATTCCCCTTCCTCGTTATTCTTCCGCTCATATTTCGTCTTTCTCACGCTCTTTCTTCTATTTTTCTTCCTTTTCTGGCGTTCTGCACTTGCTGTTATTCATCTCTCTTCTGCATTTCATATTCTTTTCCTCTTACCCTTCTCCTCCTCCTTTCTTTCGTCATTTGTTTTGGTCAAGTATCCTTCCATAAGGTCCACAGCCCGTAAGCCCTTTGCGCCACTCTGCAGGGAGTCGGCAAAGTGTGTAAAGGTGGAGGGACCAAGTGGCGTGTCCGGCGTTAGACTAAAGTAGAAGGAGTGGTCGTGTTTAGCCCATGGCACTCTTAAAAGTTGACGTGAAAGCGTATGTGGGTGTATGTGTGGGGGGAGGGTTGCCGGGAGGTGAGGAGAAGTGAGGTGTGTCAGTGAATTGAGTTTGCAGTGTTGTTTTGGCCTATCTAGTGTAACTGTATCGTATTTTAGCGTGTTGGTGCTGTGAGATTTCTCGAGTGTTGCATTGCAGAGAGTGTGTAGAACTGGTGATTTTTTCTGCCTCCTCACACACTCACTGGGCGCGTTCCACTGGTATTGAAGCGTCGTGCTGTGAGATAAAGGGAATGAAATGTATAGATGTGTGTCGTGTGTGTGTGTGTGTGTGTGTGTGTGTGTGTGTGTGTGTGTGTGTGTGTGCGTTTCCGTCAGTCATTCATCACCAGAAAAAAAATAATAGACACAGGTGAATATTTTTTGTTTAGTGTTGTTTTTTCCATGTGAACCTTCCAATTATTTATCGTCGAGGGTTTTACGTTTCGTGTTCGTTGGCGAGGAGCGAAAATATGTCTTTTTTTTTTTTTTTTTTTTTTTAGTAAAGCTATGAAAGATTGTGTTGTGCTGTTCGTTGTTACTTTTTTGGAGGCTTTTTTTTTTGTGGGTATTGTTGAATTTGGTTTGTATATTTAAAGCATTCATGTCTTTGATTTTTACTTATTTATTTATTATTTTTTTATTGTCTTTATTTTATTTTATTTTATCTTATTTTATTTTTTTTAAGAACTTTTTTTTTTTACTTTTGGCTTTGTTTTTTTAGGCAGTTCTTGAGTTTAGCTTTATATATATATATATTTTTTTCCTAACTTATCAATTTTGTTCATGGGTCTATTTTTAAACATTTTCATTCTCTACTTTTCCCCTTCCCATTTATATTTTCTAGGAAATTTTTGTTACGTTTTTCGTTATAAGTTAGTATTATTATTTTTTTTTTAAGAATGAGGGAAATGCAGGTGTGCGTTAGTCGCGTCAGGGAACACAAGGACACGCGGAAGTGAGTCAGGTGTCTACACCATTTCCCTTTAATGGAAATCCAGCAGTGTGGGATTTCAGTGACAGATTAAAAAGACAACATTTGCATAGTATTTTAATCCTATCGCAAACATGACAGTTTTAATACATTTTCGTTTTCTCTGTGCTTCATTAGTTAAAAACGTCATTCAACCTGAATTTTTATCTTTAGTTTTATGCACCGTATTTTAATCATTTTTATTTTTCATGAATGGAGAGAGAAAACTTCGAAAAGTGGTTTAAATTCTGACTTTTACTTTTAAATTTCTGTACTACAAGACCTTAATTAACATGGGAAGATGACTCATGAATCCAAAGTAGTTTTAATTATTGTTGTTCCTCATCAATGAAAAGATGAGACGCCCAAAAGGTGAGTTAAGACATGATTTCTCCCTATCGGCCTTGCTACTAGGACTGTAATGAGCCTACAGAGATGGCACATGACACCTGGGACTCAAAATTAATAACTAACATTTCCATGCTATTTGGAATTTTTTTTTTCCCCTGAGACTTTTCTCTTTGCTCTTCAGCCATTTGTTCTTTCTTCTTGATGCTTATTCTTTTTAGTGTTGTGAATTGTTAACAACACAACATTGTCACAACATTCACTTCTGGTGTGTGCGGCGGTGTCTCCATCTGTCCTCTCATCCGCCGACAGTGTCTTTGCAATAGATGACGACTTGCACGTTGCCAGCGGATCAGAGGATTTAAGATTAGGAGAAAAAAATAAATAAATAAACTCATTAGAAGTCAGAGCTGCAAGTTAATTTACTTCTGACTGTAACTGATGATAATCCATTATTGATAGTATTCATAGTCATCATAATAATACTAATGACAATAATAGTAATGCCAATCGTCGCGAGTAATTTTCTGTGGTTATAATTTAAGGTAGACTCACCTGTGTGTACCTTAATCAATATCTGTAGAGTTACGTGCAGGTAGGGCAGGTAATGATTCACACGACACACAGGAAGACAATACAAGGAAGGAAAATGCAGTGGTCATGAGTCAGGGAATTAACAGGGATGCAAATCAATGCAAATAAGGGATAAGGGCAGTGCGCCACAAGCCTCTACTTGCCCATGCAGCGCTCATGCGGCTCAGAGTCACGCTACAGGGGGGATGTGAACCCTGACTTGTAGAAAAGGTTGTAAACTTAAAGGACTGGAGAGCTTCTTTGTAGTACTGTCAAGACTCCGCGGATCAACAAACTTCCAGTGCAGAGGAATTGAAAGTATAATGAATGTCTATGTGCATTTTCTTTTTCAGCCTTCTCACAATTGCAGTTCAGTACTCACAGCTTTTTGTAAACAATGATAAAGAGATTTAATGTGGAATCCTGCTTCTCATAGTCGCGCTAAACTTTTCTTTTTTTTTTTTTTTTCTTGCGGTTTCACTAATGAAAGTATTTTTTGGATTTAATATTTTTGCTCTTTTTTTTTTTTTGTATGCTTTAAGTCTATCATTGTTTATAGCGGGCTGTGCGTCATGATTAGAGTCATCATTTGTCTCTCTAAAGTCTCTATATAGTCTGTGCATACCGGGGCGTGCTTGTAATTGGAATGGAGGGAAATAAACAGAGTTATAAATAAGAGAGATGGACGGTGAAGGGGAAAAATGTATACTCCATTGTTAGATTTATAGGTCAGATTCGGAAGAAGGGAATGTATTAACAGTGAAAAACAAACGTGTCCAATAAACAAGCGAAGTTAAAAGTCAACAGAATATATTGACGGAAAAATACAATAAATACCACGAACGCAATACTGTGAAAAGAGAAAGTAGTGGAAATACATCATAAAAGCCCCAGAATTGAAACATGTTACTATTAAGCCAAACCAAGGCAGAACTAGGTCAAGCAATTAAACAGAACACTGAACTCTACATACATTACGCCTATTCATTTGTAAACGAGTGAATAAAATGAAAGACTCTGTGCAACAAAAAAAAAAAAAAAAACATGTAAAAGTATAAGGAAAGTGAAGTATTAGGAAAAGAAAAGAAGATACAGAAATTAAGACGGAGAACGAAACACGAATTAGTAGAGAATAATAATATAAAATAAACACACACAAAAAGATGAAGACCTAAATAAAAATAAATAAATAAATAAATAGGTGAGAAAAACATGAATAAACTCACAAAAAGAAGGAAACGTAAAACAGGAACGTTAAAGAAAAAAAAATAAATAAAAACAAGAGAATAATAAAACAACACAAAATATATGATAAATTGAATAAAAAAAACAAAACCAACAACATAGTAAACAGCAGGCAGAGAAACAAACCCCTTCACCTCCAACAGAAAGACGACACAATAAAGCAAAACAAAATATGATCAAATAATAAAAACTCATCACAAATATCCCGGGAGCCGCCAGGTAGAGGACAGCTTCCCCTCTGAAGGGCAGGAGTAAATCAGCAGCCATCGCAACGCACACTCTCCCGCAGGAATACAAATATTGCGTTTACAAGCCCCGCGAGAATCCTGCTGGCGACTCCACTTTGATTTATCGCGGCACATGATTTAATCCAGGCAGGGGAATGTTTCATCTCATAATTGATGGTTATTACGTAGATGTCTCCTCCCTCTCCCTCCCCTCTCCCTCTCCCGTCCCCCTCCTCCCTCCCTCAGCGCTTGTGTCAACAGCAGGGACATCTTAACCAAGTCTCCCCTTCGCCACTGACACACTTTTCTCTCATTACCGCAGTGTGCTGTCGCCACAACTCGTTTTCTTTGACTTGTTTCCTGAAATCTGGTGTGTTTTCTCTATAAGTGTGTGTGTGTGTGTGTGTGTGTGTGTGTGTGTGTGTGTGTGTGTGTGTGTTGAATTTACTGATACATTTCCTTTACGAAGAAGAAAAAGACGACACAATCAGTATTCACACACACACACACACACACACACACACACACACACACACACAGGCAGGGAGGGAAGGAAACTAACTGGAAAACTTCTGGACGTATATTATTTTCATCATTATTTCATTTTTTCCTTGCGCGTTCCCTCAAAGAGAGAGCCATGAAATTACGTCCTCTTAAGAAAGTTAAAAAATGCTCGTCTCGATTCATTAACCCTTTTTATTATATTTTTATTCTCCTTTATAACGTTTTCCGGAGAGAGAGAGAGAGAGAGAGAGAGAGAGAGAGAGAGAGAGAGAGAGAGAGAGAGAGGGATGAATGAGGGACGCGGAGGTGTAAAGAGGGCAATATTGCTGGCCATAACTATTCTTCAAGACCTTAATCTTTAAATCCTTGTTCATTCATCTCTTCGCTAATCCCTTTTACTCTTTCAGGAATCTTGATAGACGAGGTCCAAGCCAGAAATGTGTTTATGGTATCTGAATGTACGCTGTCTTTATTCTCTCTTCTCAGGACCCACAAACTCTCTCCTCTCCCTTTTATTCCTCTCTCCTCTCACTGCCTTCTTCCCCTCTCTCTCTTCAGGACCCACAAGCTCTCTACTCGTCTTTCTATCCCTCTCTCTTCTCACTGCCTCCTTCCCCGCCCTCTCTTCATTTTCTCTCTTCCTCTTTTCACGACCCCACAAACTCTCTCTCTCTCTCTCTCTCTCTCTCTCTCTCTCCTCTTTCCTCTTCTCTTCATGAGCCACAAACTCTCTCCTTCCTGTCACTCTCTCCTCTCGCCGCCTTCTCCCACTCCTGTTCTTCAAAACACACTGTTAGTCAGAGGAAAATGTACTTTCTTAATTTATCACGATGGTCTGAAGCCTACACATTTCCAGACTCTCTCTCTCTCTCTCCTCTCTCTCTCTCTCTCTCTCTCTCTCTCTCTCTCTCCTCTCTCTCTCTCTCTCTCTCTCTCTCTCTCTCTCTCTCTCTCTCGGATCATATTCTGAAACCCTTCCCTGTCGTACCTTCAGTGTTTCAAAAAGCTCTAACTGTAGTTGTACGGGTTTTAAGAGTGTTTTTACGATTTAATTGATAGATTAACAAGATTGGTACATTATTAATAAGAGAAACACTCTTGAGAACCCGGCTAATTATCTTTGTGGCCTTGGACAATAGTCGTGGCAAGAGAGCAAAGCGTTTCTTAATGTGGCACCTCTCTCTCTCTCTCTCTCTCTCTCTCTCTCTCTCTCTCCTCTCTCTCTCTCCTCTCTCTCTCTCTCTCTCTCTCTCTCTCTCTCTCTCTCTCTCTCTCTCTCTCTCTCTCTCTCTCTCTCGTGATAAAATTCCTCAAGAGAAATGACGCTTTCCGTTCCTTCCCAGCCTCCTCCTCCGCCCCCTAAGCAGCTGGGCGTCCTGTCGGGATAACTTACGGTCGTTCTTATACACATTAAGCACTTCCTCTCCTTCATCCTGCCCACGCTGAAGTTTCGCGTCGCTCAGGAAAATGAAGATAAAGTTAAAATATTAAACTACTCATTCACATTTTTTTTTTTTTTTTTTTTTTTTGCGCAGTTTCAGTAATACATTTTTGTGGTTTCGTTTAATAATGTGAAAGATATCTTGTGTTGTGTTTCTGTGTGTGTGATGCGGTGTGTGTGTGTGTGTGTGTGTGTGCGTGTGTGTGTGTGTGTGTGTTGTTGTGTTTTATGAATGAAAGAAATGAAGGAAGGTTAATAAACAACTCATTCTCATTTTTTTTTTTTTTTTATCGGTTTCATTGCCAAGTTTGGTGGTTTTCTTTGATATTGTGAAATGTGTCAAGTGTTTGTGTTTTGTTTGAGTCTTGTGTTTGCGAGTGCTGTGGTCTTACACTTCGGTAGAAAAGTGTTCAATTTGCGGGGTTCTGTGAATTCATGAACCACATAAAAAAGTTTCAGCGCACAACTCCGACTACTTTTAGGAGACTTTACTGAAAGTTACTGGGGTTTCTAAGAATTTTTTTTTTTTTTCATGATCTGTGTGATAGTTTAAGAATTCCGCATCATCAATAGGAAGAACACTTATGAAAACACGTCTTATCATCTCTAGAGCCTTTGGAAATAGTCCATGTGTGAGGAAAGGGTTTAACAATACAGGCGTGTAAGTGGTGCTGAAAGTACTGATGGAAAAAGGTGCTTTGGGAAATAGTGTGGGAGGAAATTAAATCCTGCACACACACACACACACACACACACACACACACACACACACACACACACACACACACACACTTCCAGGAGCTGTAAAGTGTTTGAGTAATGAGAAGAAGAGCGCTGCAGGGTAAAACATTTAATTTGAGACAAGGCTGAAACACTTGTGTCCTGCAAACTGAAGGTGAAGATGCCAACTCGCTGCACGGGTTTGGGAAACTGAAAATTAATTAAACCGACGGGGAAATTCAACCATTTTTAACCCTTATCTCGTATCTATTTAACGTGATTTTTGTAATTCCATACAAAAAAAAAATCTGTATTGTTACAACTATATTTCAGAATTTTCTGAAAAGTCGTTTACTTTCACTAATATGTCATTAAACGTACAAAAACTCAGCCACATTTGAAGCATATCTTCTCAATATTTCGCTTTATTTGAAGTTGGGCCTAAAAATCTCTGTAATTTTACTGAAATATCGGTTATTGATAAAGATTTTATCAAATCCACTTCTTAATAATTCCTCTATCAGCTACACCAAAAAAAAAAATATATATATATATATATATATATATATATATATATATATATATATATATATATATATATATATATATATATATATATATATATATATATATATATTTTTTTTTTTTTTTTTTTTTTTTTTTTTTTTTTTTTTTTTTCATTACAGTGAAGACTGATAACTTCCTAGTAAGCAGGATCCTGGCGGTCCCAGCGGAGGTGTGGGAAGCGAAACGTAACACCGGAGAGAATATGTTGGCGGGAAGCCGAGGCGGGAGGCGGCGGTTGGTGTGAAGGAGAAAATCTTTAGACGGGAGAGAATTTGGGAGCGAGAAGCGGCGGCGGGGTGCGAGCGTGCGTGTGTGTTCAAGAACGAGAGGCAGGGATATAGAGGGAAGACACACACACACACACACACACACACACACACACACACACACACACACACACACACACACACACACACACACACACACACAAGCAAGGCCTCTCCTTTTCCTCGCCGGCCTTAAGGAACCATCAACTTATTAGCCCATGCAGTTTCCCTCCCCAAACTTTATCTCTTCGGCAACTTAATGGTCGAGTAACACGGGCGGGTGGCGGGCGGCGCTTAGACAAGAACCTTATTCCCTTTGATATAACGAGCCTTCCTTAGTAGTCCTGCGCCTCCTTTTGTTCCTCTTTTATAAGGGAATGCGCTTGAGAGGCTCTCCTGTGTGTGTGTGTGTGTGTGTGTGTGTGTGTGTGAATAGATATTCAAAGCATTCATAAATTACACGTACATGCATACAAATTAATGTCAAGTAATTCAGTAGCTAATCAGTATCTTTACTCTTTCATCCCTCTCACTGACAGACCCTGGATCTCTCTGCCTGATTGACTCTTTCCTTCTTCCTAGGACTTCAACTAATTTCGTTACCGGAATATCAAGACACCTCCTGAAGTACACTGGCCAAGCTAACTGAAAATCTTGAGATCTATTTGCATCCAACTTTTATAGAGGAGAAGTAATGAAGCGCCCTTTTTATTCTTAGTTTCCGTAATCTTTGACCAGCCACCATTTTATGTAAGGAGGAAAATAAACTTGTACCGAAAACTAATCGTAGTGATAAGACACTCTACACGAAAACCCACTGGAGCCTTGGTCATCTTTGCCTAATCGCCAGCGTGTCAGAATCACTTGTTTGACTGAAGTAATCATGTCGTGGTTCAGTTCTCGACAACGAAGCTACAGCCTGTGATGTGCCAGTTTATCCCCCCAGATCAATTTCCCAGTTTCCATGATGCTCCAAGGCCAGGCATGACAAACACACACACACACACACACACACACACACACACACACACACACACACACACACACACACACACACACACACACACACACTAACATTATCATTAGAATTAGCTGAATATCAAATCACTTGGTTAGTGTGCACAATACTAACACTCATATGTACAATTGCTTACGTACACACAGTCTCACTATACCAAACACTGAAACTTTCATGTATGTCCGTAGGTGGATTACGTCGCTTTATGTCCTTTGTCCGAGGGTATATTTGGTCCACGCACGGTGCTTGCTTCCACGTACGGTAATTGGTTAGTGCTGGCCAATTGAGAGCGGTGAGTGGAAAGGAGTAATTGGCGGGAGAATCGTTTAGTTTCCGCAATCCGTTCGTGTATTAAGGAATTATGAAGGTAGTTCTTGCCTTTCACAGCGCGGGACTGAGCCAAGTTATGAATGTAGGTGTAATAAAAGCTGTGGTTATGTTTTGGTCATGCGTGTGTAAGTGTGTGTGTGTGTGTGCATGTGTGTTTGCAGAGCGCTCTTCCTCCCCTTCCTCCCCTGTCTCTCTCACAGCAAGGACATCCAGACCATCGTCCAGTCCAACCCCCTCACTCTCCTCTCACTAGCACCGATGTCTCTCGTTGCAGGAAACACGAGAAGCCTAACTCCTGCTCTTAATTATCGGACAGAATGATGATATGGCGCGCTTGGCTTTCTCGTATTGCCACCTAACTTCAAACTTCAACCAGCGATTCTGGCGGAATGGAGAGAGAGAGAGAGGGAGAGGGAGAGGGAGAGTGTGGAGGGAAGCTAGGGGAGGGAAGTGAGGGGAGGAAAGTGAAGGGAGGGGAGGAAATGAGAGGACCACTTGGACAAAAGGGGGAAAGCTAGGGGAGGGAAGTGAGGGGAGGAAAGTGAAGGGAGGGGAGGAAATGAGAGGACCACTTGGACAAAAGGGTTCCTGAAGCCTGTCCCGAGGTCCATTTGGTTCCATCTCGTCATTCCCCTTTTAATTACTGGACCAAACGAGCGTCACTAATTTTGTATTTGACGTGTCCGCTGGGAGACGTGACGAGGACCATCACGGATCGTCTCATACACACACACACACACACACACACACACACACACACACACACACACACACACACACACACACACACACACGCCACCACCACCTCCTATGGGTTATTTACTCCATTACCCCAAACAAACACACGCCAAAGTGACCGCCATTCACGCTGCACTTGCACAAAAACACGAGGCACTGATGTAGAGTCAAGGCCACGCCAGTATTTACCCCGACAACTGGAAATTGACTTGTTAAAAACCACCCACTGCCGCATGAAGTTTCTATGATTTTGCTTTTTTCTTTTTTTTTTTTTTTTGTGTGTGTTATCTTGAAAGCGGTGAAAGAGACAGGACACGGAGCCGACATCACGCGCGGGTGTTATTCGTGTAAATGAAAACACCGCCTTTTGAAGATGTGCGGCCAGCGAGGATGAAGGACAAAGGTAGATGAAGTTTATTTAAGGAATAACATTACATAAATAAATAAATAAATAAATAAATAAATAAATAAAAAAATAAATAAACATAAACGCATATTTAGCAATGCCACTGATGAAAAGGAAGAATAGGCATAATGAAAGATGAAGGACAGAGGAAGATTAAAGTCAGTTAAGGAATAAGATTACGTGAGACAAATAGATAAATGAATAGAAACACATAGCAACGTTGCTGATGAAATGGAAAAATACGTATAGTGGAGGTGAAGGCCAAGGGAAAATAAAGGTCGTTAAGGACAATGAAAAATAGATCAACAAATGGAAAAGTGAAATGGTGACAAAAGAAAAAACTATGGAGGAATGGCGCTGACTGAACACAAAATTCTCTTAGCATTTTTTTTTTTTTCTTGTTTGGCGAGTTTGCTTTTGATTTTGTTAAGTGTGTGTGTGTATAGCGACTCGTTTTCTTATTTTTCTTGGTAGTACCCCCTTTTTTGTGGCCTTTGTGTTTGACAGATAAAAGTAAAAGAGAGAAAAAAGGCAGAGCTATCTTGAATTCCTGACATTCCATCACCTCCAGGAAACATCAGAGAGAAAATACAGAAAAAAAAATAAATAACTGGAAATAAAGTGACGACAGTATATTCCTTGTGAAGCACAAGATTCTTTGCAACAATGAAAAAAAGAGCGATATATTGAATTCACAAAAAATTCTTCGTCCTTCAGAAAGGTTCATAGAGGGAAGAGAAGGAAAATAACTGGAAATAAAGTCAAGACAATATTTTCCCAGTGGAGCATGAGGTTGTTTGGTATACAACACTGAACGCCGCCAAGGAACGGATGCCAGCGCGGACGGAATGGAAAAAAAAGGAAAAATAACAAGGAAAAAACTCGCTATCGTTCCGTATAATATTTTCAGCGGCAAGGAATGCAAGACGAGGCCTGACAGGTTCGACACGCGTATCATGAAGTTCTTACAGATTCTGACATGGCGGCGATGGCGGTGGCGGAGGCGGCGGTAGCGGTGGTGGCAGAGGCGAGGGTGGCGGCCGGAGCGTCGGTGAATCAGGTCAAGGTCATCGTGATGCTCTGAAGGTCATGACTTTAAGGATCATGGCTGCTTGATTAACGTTCATTGCATCTGTTTGTGACCCCTGGGTTGTTTGTGACCTCTGGGTTGCGTCTCTGAAATGTTGTTTGTGACCTCTGGGTTGCGTCACTGAAATGTTGTTTGTGACCTCTGGGTTGCGTCACTGAAATGTTGTTTGTGACCTCTGGGTTGCGTCACTGAAATGTTGTTTGTGACCTCTGGGTTGCGTCACTGAAATGTTGCAAAACATAATATTTTCTTTTTTTTTTTTACTTTTTTTCTTGCGAAGTGTTTTCGACCTTTAATAACTTTATCTAAAACTTACTTATTTTCTCTTTTTTTTTCTTTTCTTATAGTAAATGTTTTTGATAATTTGATTGTAACACGGAAATTTTTGCATATATTTCTTTCTTTTCCCCGAATTTTCATCACATTATTTACATTATTAACTTTATTCCGTTTCTTCATTGTATCTATTCGTGAGCCGAATACTCAAACGTATTCATTCATTCATTTTAGAAAAAAAATATTCTTGGTATCTATTCATTATCTTTGAACTGCATTATGTAAATGAAAACATCTACTTTTCTCATGTTTCATATATTGATGTGTTTTTAGTTACTTTATTTTAACATTTACGTACATAACATTTTCCATCTTTTTTTTCCCCCCTTTTCTCTCTTGTCAACACTTGAAGCCATCATACAAGACTCACAGTGTTGCACGTCGCCGTTAAGTGACGCTGCAGGTCATGTGACCCACTAAGCTCCACGTCAAAACATTCAAGGTGACCAACTACGTAACTTTCAAGGTCGCGAATAAACGTTGTTATGAGTGTGTAACGTCCTGAAGGCCGCCTCCACGCCTCACCTCCACGCCAACAGCACATTGATGGTCAGAAGTAAGAGTATCTTTCTGTATACACTCAATTGTACTGTGTTGTGTTAGCGTTGTCCCTCAACCTTAACCATAAGTCCTCTGATCCGCTGACACTCGTCCTGCATCTGCCTGTCCTAGCAGATCGGAAACCATGAGACTGAGGGAACGCGCTCAACACACTGGAAATTACCACTACACCTTCAACTGTAATTACGTAATATATTCAAATCTGAGCCAGCTTAACTTATACTTTTTACTTTTTATTTTTCTTAATTGTTCTAAATTTGAACCACCTCTCCAATCCTGAACTAGGGTCCGAGGGAGGGAAAGAGAATATGATCGAAAATGAAATGGACAGTGGGGAAGGAGAGAGAGAGAGAGAGAGAGAGAGAGAGAGAGAGAGAGAGAGAGAGAGAGAGAGAGAGAGAGAGAGAGAGAGAGGCTGCAACACCAATTACTAGAAATATGCTTCTAAGCCTCACCTTTTTTGTCTTCTTTTTTTTTTTTTTTTTCAGTGAGAGTCAGTTGTCATGGGATGGCGACATAAATTGTTATATTTTTTTTGTCGACATATTGTGTTATTTTTGTTGGTAAAGTTGGTAGTTGTGTCTCTTGTTTCCCATGTATCGGTTGTCTTTGTCCACGCCACCGTTACTTGCTGGCTCGCGTTCACGTTACTGGGAATTCTGAATTTTGCAGCACTGTGTGTGTTAATTGTTTGTACTAACTGCTCCTTTGTGTGTATTGCACGTCTTTCTTAGCTTGATATATGAAATTGTATGGTATATCTTATTTCAGGTTTGCTTCATGGTAATCATCAGTGTTTCCTTTGCTAAAATGAACCTAACACATAAGTCAGTACAAAATTAAAGGAATAAGGTATCAATTTATTTATATTGTTTCCGTTTTTACTTAGGGATTCCCTCTATGGGCTCCTTACTACAGCCACAGACTTTCGTAGTGCATCACATTATATTACGAGTATCACTGAATATCACTATAAACACAGGTGGTGATGCCCGCAGCTCCAATGTAACTATAACCACATTATTACCAGTCTCTCCTAATGGATTTCACTGTCCACCACCACCACCACCACCACCACCACCACCACCACCACCTCTAGCAGCAGTAAACATGTTAACCAACGCAGTTTGTGTTTACAGCTCTACTGACTATTTAATTTCATTGTCTACCACCATCCTTACTAACAGCGGCGAAAAGAGACTAACCCAATCAATTTCTCTCTTCTCTTCTACTGACTGTATTATTTTAGTGTCCACCTCCACATCTAGCAAAAAAAAAAAAAAAGAAAAGAAAGAAAAGTATAACCAAGGGAATTTGTCTCTACGTCTCCACTGACAATTTAATTTCTGAAGTGGAAAGCATTAGGACACACTCTCTGTTGGTCAGAATACACGTCATCGACTGCTACAATATTCACCACCAGGCAGTAATGGAAATCTTGTCAATAATTCCTTTGTGATGTGTGACGCCAAACCAACGACATCTACAACTGTTTTTTTTTTTTTTTCTTTTTCATTAATTTGTTCCTTTACTCTCTCTTTTTCACATGGCTGGGAAAGTTTACATCCCTTAGTATTTTCTCCCTATCAGATTACACTTTTCATTCACTCCTTGTCTGATAACTTTAAACTTGCCTATCACATCTTTGAGAAATTAAACATTGGACAATTCTAGTTTTCTTAATTTTTATTCACTACATCCTTACTCTTTCATTAAATATATTCCTGGAGCAGCGTTCTTCAACACCTCTGTACTCCACTACGATTAATTTTCACAGAGTCTGATGAAAACTGTTGTGGACACCAAGGATGTTTTCATGATTCAAGTGATCTTTCAACAAGCAGTCTGTATCATCAATGAAAAAAAATACCCATGAGAATTCGACTAAGTTTCCGTGGCCAGTGATCGCCGCCATGAGAGAACAAAGTGATTCAGAACGCGGTCACTCTTCTTGCTGTTGTTTTACCCGCTCTCTCTGGCCTTGACCCTCGGAAGCCTTGTGGGCAGCGTGGCTTTTCTCTCGGCAAGTCCTGCTGAGACAACGAAGTGTTTCAGAATGCTGCCACTATTCCTGGTAATATTCTGCCTGGTCTCTCTCTGGCCTTGACCCTCGGAGTCCTTGTGATCAGTATAATGTATCTTACTGTCGTCATGGACTCTCCTCTTCTCACCACGCTCCTTACAAAAAGTGTCTTGTATTTCGATAAACGGTTCTTTTTCTTTCTTGTTTAGAGTTTGGGTATATTTTTTTTCTCTCTCTCTCTCTCTCTCTCTCTCTCTCTCTCTCTCTCTCTCTCTCTCTCTCTCTCTCTCTCTCTCTCTTTAATATGTCATACCGTATAGTTCAGCCCATATCATTTATGTACGGGCCTATTTCTTACGCTAATGAACAGTGTGTGTGTGTGTGTGTGTGTGTGTGTGTGGGTGGTTTAGTTTGACTTGGCTAGGCTTAGGTAGGGTTAGGGTACATACATTAAGTTCTCTCAGGTTAGGTTTGGTTGTGTTTGGTTGAGTTTGGTTGGTTTGGTCAAGTTAGATTAAGTTAGATTAGGTTTCGTTTTGGTTAGGTTTGGTTAGGTTTGGTCAAGTTGAGTGAGACTAGGTTAGGTTGGTTTGGGTTTGAGTCGGTCAAGTTAGGTTAGGTTAGATTTGGTTTTCTTTTGTTTTCTTTAGTTTAGTTTGGCTAGGATAGATTAGATTAGGTTAGGTCAGGTCCAAGAATGACTGGAAAACAAGAGTGTCTCGTGTAAACCTGTGCACACATTATCACACTTTATAAAAATAGATAAGTAGATGATAAGACGCGGAGCATCACGCGATGGGAGCCACGTATGAGGGAGGGAGTCAGCATGGTAACGTGGCGGGAGTCTTAAGTAGGGTTATATCTATACAGGTAGCAAATTCGGCGGAGCGTTATCTATGTAATACCAACACGGGATGATTAATGGTACAGCGGGAGGGGGGTAGAGGGCGTAATGGCAGGGAAGCCGTGGGGGAAGAGAGGCGCATGTGCAAGGAACACTGTATCTAAGTCAGGCTATCAGTGTCTTATCTCCACTACTTTTAGCACGCTGTTGTGGAAGCTGTTGTTTTTGTTATTGTTATAATATGTTTGTGCGAAAACCAGACTCCTTCTTTAGCAGGCACCGTCTTGCCCCTGATAGAGCAGGAGACCCGCACGTCAAAAATATATTAATAATAATAATGATGATAATAACGATAATAACAATAATGATAATAATAACAAGTAAATTAAATGTAACAGTAAAGGGAATACAAGAAACGATGTCATGAAGGAAAATGGAGTCAAGTTAAATGAGATAAAAAAAGAAAAAGTGAAGAGAACAGTATATATATTAGAGATAAGAGAAAGAGAGACTGTAGCATATATTTGCGGCTTCAGTGGTTTGCATGACGAGTTTCTTCCCAGGTGAACACAGACTGCGGCGTGACAGCAGGTAAACATAATCTATCTCCTCTCTGCCTGGGATTCGAGCCCGTCATCTCTTGGAATCGGGTGATGGGTGTGAACTGAACACGCTAGTCCTATTACCATCAAACTGGAATTTTTCAAACACAGCAAATATACAAATGTTAGTGTAAAACTATACTTCTCTTCAAATGTCTTCCCGCACACAACGTTTTCAGCCTTGCATGATGCCATAAAACAGTAACTGCCTTTCCCTTTTGTTTTTCTTCTCTCTGCTACCCTTTCACCTTCCCTCGAACCCTTCCGTCCCTTCCCAATCAGTGCCACCAAATACTTGATGGCTTCAGTCTGCCCAAATGCCTCCACACACAACCAGACCTCACCAACCACCAGTACTCATTCTACTGCATAACACTATATAGGAAACTGCACGAAGCCTGCCTGTACACTTGTAAGTGGCTGTCTCTGTATAAAACATGTTTGTCTATATCTTCCTCGCATTCCTACCCATAAATTTCTCTAACCAACAACAGCTCTCGCATTCACGTTAACCACTGTACACTTTTGGCGCCTCGTTCAGAGGACTCACAACCTTGCCCGGTGCGTAATCTTTTAATGTAGTGTGTCAGTAGCTGTACATGCCTTGACACAGACCCTCTACCAAGTACAGGCGTGGTCAAAAGTGTAACATTTTGCACTCATTTCCATTGTGTTTAACTTTTCCTCAATTTGAAGTGTGGTCTGCTGACAGCCTCCTTACGGAACAGAGAACAGAGTGTCTGCGGGTCAGAGGACTTAAAGACTGAGAGAAATGTCAAAATGTTCGATGCAGTGAAAGTCAATACAGAATGTTACTCGACTTTTGTCCATGCTTGTACTTGTATAGCGTTTTGTTGCTTCCCTCATTCCGCCGCACTCAATAACTGTTCCGCGTGCGTGCGTCAGCTGTGATGTGTTGCAGTTTTTCATCGCCATATTTCACGAGTTCCGCGCCCCTTCAGACCTTGTGAAGCAATAATTCAGGCCTGTGTGAATTCTGACACACGCGACACCTAATTTATTGTCAGAAGCAACATGAGCTTGTAGCAACACATCACCCTCCTCCTCCTCCTCCTCCTCCTCCTCCTCCTCCTCCTCCTCCTCCTCCTCCTCCAGCTGCCTCTCTTCGCTCCTCCATTGGGTGACAGCGTGAGCAGGGAAGCCCGCCGCCACGTGATAGGCCAGCCTGGCCGAGGCTCCTCCCTGACTGGCGTGCGGCGCCGCCAACGGCTCGGAAAGACAAAGGGCTGATTGGCAGCAAGGCGGGTGCGGGGCGAGTGTGGGAAAGGCGCCCCGCCCCTCCCACCAACATCATGGCGGGTGGTGGCTGCTCAAGTCAAGGTCTACTGCTTCACGTATGTAATTCCTGACGCACGTGACCACAGTGAACACTGAACACCGCCGCTAAAGGAAGAAGGCCATGAGCATCCTGCGTGAAGGCAGCCTGGGACTAAAGGGAATTAACGGGGATGTAGAGGAGGGGGCGGAAAAAGCGACAAAAAAGGGAGAGTCTGCTGAGAGGCGATCGAGGCACCAGAAGGAAAGGTTACCCTATAGAAAACTATCAATGCCTACTTAAACTCACCCTCCAAATTGCCCCCTTCCCTGATTGGCGTTCTCTGTCAAGGCGTAGTACACACACACACACACACACACACACACACACACACACACACACACACACACACACACACTCTCTCTCTCTCTCTCTCTCTCTCTCTCTCTCTCTCTCTCTCTCTCTCTCCCATGTCAAAGGGACCAATAAAGCTTCTCCAGAGAGTTAGGTTATGTTTGAGAACGTTGACACAGACACAGACCACTGAGCACCTTGTGTTGGTGGTGGCGTAGCGAGCTTCCCTTAAATTTTAATTGTATACAGTAGTTTGACTAGGCAAGGTGCAAGCACGGAGGCACAGTTTCAGAGAACAATAGGAGGGACCCCATCAGGTCCATAAGCCTTCTGAGGGTTTAGGCCAGCGAGGGCATGGAAAACATCATTGCGAAGAATTTTAATAGGTAGCATGAAGTAGTCAGAGGGTGGAGGAGAGGGAGGAACAAGCACAGAATCGTCCAAGGTAGAGTTTTTAGCAAAGGTTTGAGTGAAGAGTTCAGCTTTAAAAATAGATGTGGTAACAGTGGTGCCATCTGGTTGAAATAGTGGAGGAAAAGAAGAAGAAGCAAAGTTATTGGAGATATTTTTGGCCAGATGCCAGAAGTCACGAGGGGAGTTAGATCTTGAAAGGTTTTGACACTTTCTGTTGATGAAGGAGTTCTTGGCTAGTTGGAGAACAGACTTTACTGAAAACTGGCACGTGATGAAGTGGATCAGTCGACCAGTAAAGCTTATACTTTTCTTTAAGATTCAGCCCCATCAGCATAATAAGTGCCAGGAAAGAATTCTTTTCCCTTACAGTTGTTGGATGCCAGTCTAGGAAGCGAGAGTTGGGTAAAAGTACTCTGCAAGCAATCGTAAAACCGTAGAATTTGTTTGTTTCTTCAACTATGGTTTTCATTATTTCCTCTGTAAAAAAAGGCGAAAGATGTCGCTCTCACTGCTGTTTTGGTTGACTGAGGGGTCACAAATACCACGACCATCTCTATCAAACGGAAGTATTGAGGGAAGAAAGGTACTCCCATCTACCCATTTCCACTCCACGTCAGCAGCGGTGGGGGAGGGGTGGGGGGGGTTACTATGTGCAGTGTGTTGTGTTGACTTTGACATGTGCCTGGTGGGTTAGGTGGTCCTGCACTACCATGCTGGTACCCATTCGATATAGTATCTGTGCATTCTGTGGCTTTCCGTTTTGGAGATTGTGGCTGTATCTGTGCACTGCTGGATGAGGTTGTTGTGAGTGAGCCACATCATCTACTTCACAGTCATCCTCCTCTGTGCCTGACTCACCAGAGTAATCAGGATCATTAGTATCGTCTGATGAATCACTGTCCCCTATCTCTGTCACCCCTTCATCATCAAGAAGGGCTGAAATATCAGCCTCAGACAATACCTTGGCTATCTTTTTATGAAACGGCATTGTCAGGGCCTGCAGTGAACCGGTCTTGACAGCAGCAGGCACGCGCTGAAGGAGAGAGCGGGACAAAGGTGGCCGCTCCCCCGGCCAGTGTTACCACCACCGCTCAACAACAAAAACGCGCCAAAAATTTTATAACTTTTTTTTATTACACACCAATGTTATAGTTTTGAAATCATTTAAATTCCATTGATTTTGTAAATATGCTGATGGATGTGAAGACAAAGTAACAAAATACATTGAAAATGTTCATTATAAACAGAGAAGCACACGGCTCATTGGATATCCCGCCAAAACTCTATGTATATGTGACAAATAATAACTTCCTCAGTTGCCAAATTATTCTTTATTACGACTAAGATATCCACATGTACACAAAAACAAAATAGAAGGACGCACAACTGTGCAAAACGGCAAACGTACAAGTACGTGCTAAACATTTCCCTAAGAGACACGTACTTGTACTACTTGTACGTAGTGAACAGTGCACGGGTTAAAATATCACAAGTTCCATGTTGTATTACCTACTTTCAACTTATAAAAGCCCAGCTTCACTCTGTTGTTAATTCATTTATGTCTGCTGTCCCTGCCTTCGATACTTACCTTCTGCCTCACCACAACCTGCTCGCCTTCATGCTGTCATTATTTCAACTATCAATTTATATTGCCGGGACTATTTCTATATGGTGTATCCCTGTACACTGGCGCGTTTCCAAGCGCAACAAATTAATCACACAACAAAAACAACTCTCTCTCTCTCTCTCTCTCTCTCTCTCTCTCTCTCTCTCTCTCTCTCTCTCTCTCTCTCTCTCTCATGACCCTAATCACCCAACATCTTATCCTCCTCTTCCTTCTCCTCTTCTTCCTCTTCCTCCTCTTTCTCCTCCTCCTCCTCTTCCTTTTCTTCTCTTTTCCTTTCCTTCTTTGGTAAGCAAGATTGCGCAGTAAAGTTTTACTTAAGAGTAAAGGACAATAATGACGGTGGTGGTGGTGGTGGTGGGTTTTGTAACGGTGTCACATAATTAATAATAATATGTATTCTATTTATAATGCCTTGCCTGATTAGCAATATAAGTGTATGTATACATATATGCATAAGTGTAGCTAGTGGGTGTTGGGAGATAAGGGTGGGGCGGATATGATCACGCCACCCTACGTCACACACACACACACACACACACACACACACACACCATGGAACTTTCCATGCTCCTTTTATTGCCATGGATAAGTAATCGGTAGCACCTACATTATAGTATCTAAGTATTCTCCATAGTTAATCTCTCCCTAATGTATTTTGGCATGTATTACTCTTAGCTATAAGTAGCTTTTCCCTTGCCTTATTTATGTCATTAGAGAGTTATAATTATGAATATATTCATGTACTGTGAGTGCGGTCAACCCGCCCCTATTTCTAGTGTCAGCACTTTTTGAAGGCGCTAAGCGTCCCTTGTGCCGGCTCCGGCAGTCTCTTGCCAGGGTGTAACGCTGCACCACGCAGAGGACATCCGCTGTCCCGTACGCGCCACACCCTTCTCCACAACTCTGTACATGTATCTAAATATACCTATTTTTATACGTTCACCTTTTGACATTCACCTGAAAACCACAAAAAAGCAACAACAATAAACAGTGGTTGAAAGTGAAGTGGTGAACGGACACAGTGAACGGAGAAAACGGCAAACAGTGGCAGGGTAGTGAGGAGAGCAGAGGAGCGAGCCGGCCTTGTTTACACAACTTACGCTGACACACCAAAACACTCCCACCCAGCCAAGAGCGACGCACCTAACGGTCTCGCCTTACTCACCCAGCCTGCCTCTCCCTACATTCACTTCTCCTTGTTAAAAAAAAAAAAAAAAAAAAGGAGACTTAAAAGAGTCAGGGAGAAACCTAACAATTCTTTGGTTTCCCCGCGACCTAATTACTCGTCGTAGATTCTCGGCGAAGACATCATCGGCGCAGACATTCCCGGCGCAGACCAACACATCTCCCACCTGCAGGAATGCTGCAGGATTCTACAAGGACACTACTACCCTAAGAGGAGCTTCCCAAGACGGAACGAGTCTTCCTAAGAAGAGGATATATATATATATATATATATATATATATATATATATATATATATATATATATATATATATATATATATATATTTTTTTTTTTTTTTTTTTTTTTTTTTTTTAAATGTGAATTTCTCTGGCTACAGTCGTGAGTAGAGACACTTAGTGGTCCACCACACCAATATTAAATAAAACACTTGTGGTAACGCAAACACTGTTAGGGTTCATGTATAACTTACCTATTTCACAGTGATGTTACTTATGTGGAAATTAAAATAATTTAGTCTGCCTCTTAAACACCGTTTTCTTTTTTCTGCTGGACAGAGCTCTCGTTTTCTTTTAAGTGTTCAGGGATAACTAGGATAATTCCATTTCTGTCCCCAAAAACTTCAATTCTGTTAAAATTTTCACACTTCTCACAATACTAACATTCATCTTTTAGGAGTGGAAACGCCTTTGGACGATGGAAACGTGATGTAAGTGTGTAATTAATACCTAATTGAGATAGTAATAATACCACATTTATGGCTAAAGCTGAGAAGTTAGCTGAAATTTACGAACTGGAGTGTCATTTCTAAGCGGAAAATAGTGATAGTAGATCATCAGAAGCATTATCAACGGAACCAAAACCCACTACAGTGGAAATACCGTGCCCCATGAGGACGGAAACGTGTTGATTACAAGATCAGGGAACAATTACCCATCATTATCAGCAGCAACCATGTCTAATGCTAAGGCTTCTGCTTCAGCCTCTGCTGGCTCTCCTCATGCCTTGCATGCATCTACTACTACACTTAAGGTACTTCCTATTCCTGAAACAATATCAGCATTTCGCGGAGAACACCCGCAAGAAAGGGCTCATCATTTCATTGGTTTGTGTGAGGATGTTATGACAAGAGCAAATACTATCACCGATGAACACAACATCTCTTTCGTCAGATCTAAATTGGCTGGAGAAGCAGCACACATGATGAATACCAGCGCTTTCAGTCCGCTTGAAATAGGGACTAGTTATGCAAATTTCAAGAAAAATTTCTTGAACATTTTTGAGGGTAAGAGTCAAACTGACCTCATGGTACTAGCATCCAAGGTGGTCTTAGATTTGCAGCTGAAATTAACTCTCTTCACGAAATGAAAGCCTTAATCCCTACACACCAGTTCGTAACGGACTTCATGGATGTCTTACGACTTAACAACTGGTTCCAAGGAAACAGTATGACAGAAACAGATTTCAGAAGACTTCTGGAATTCATCTTTTACATATCATTGGTGAATGGGGAAGTGAAGAAAACCGCAAGTCATTTCAGTTTTAAACCGGGAGACACAGTAGCTGACCTTGCAGTCCTGATTCGAGAGAAAAGAGGGCTGGCTACCTGGTTGGTGCCTCTCCGGAAACTCAAACCTCACTGGTTGCTCCACTCATGGATGACGACCAATCTCAACCTTGTGCGGCAGCCATGGCAAGGCCTGGAAATGTCTGTTCGTACTGCCATAAAATAGGTCATGTAGAAAAAAGATGTTATAAGAAACAAAAGGACCAGAAATTGGCAGCAAATAAATCCGACTTGGAGAACAAAACAAAAGGGGGTAATCTCTCTCTGTTAGACCAAAACCAGGTGCATCGCCCCACGTGAAAACTGGTAGGACAAGATCCTACAGGGACGTCGCTACCCAATACTGCCTCATACATGGCCAGTGTAAACACTCATCAGAGCAATGTAAAGATATAATCAATATGAGAATTGAAAAACAGGCCAGAGCTAACCTGAACAGTACAAGGCAGTCGGGAAAAGACCAGCGCACAGTGGTAAACAAACCCGACTAAAACATCTCAATGCGCAAGACGCTGAGGCAGCAAATTCTTCTGACATGTCAGTGCATTCAACCATAAATGCTGCTGCCAACAACCAACCAGACATAATGGCATTACCACCTGGGGTAGGTAGGCATCGCTTATCTTTGGCTGTAGACACTGGAGCCACAGTAAACGTGATCTCTGAAGAATCTTACACAAGATTCTGAAACGGAATTCACGCGGTGGTCAATGGATACTCCGTCCAAGTGACTTGAATCTTTCTGGTGTCACCGGGTCAGCCCTGAAAATCTTAGGAAAAATTTCCTTACCAATAAGTCTATCTAAGAATACTCGACTTGTTCAAACTGATTTCTATGTAGTCAGTAACTTTCAACTTCCTTCTGACGGCTTGTTAGGGCTAAGCGCCATGAAGTCTCACCAGATAGTAATCAATCCAAAGCAAAACACAGTCATGTACTGCGGACGACATCTGGAAGGGATGAAACATCCTGCTCCTTTGGTTTCCAGGCAACCCAGAAACGGTTCTTTATCACGGAAGGGACAAAGATCCAATGGGGAGCCTCAAACGATTCCATCTGTCCGGTCTCCTATGAGAGATAAGGATATAACAGAAGCATGGAGGGAAGCCAAAGCAATTGTCAATGCCAGTTATGACATTCCTGCTCGTGTGGCAAAACGGATTACAATTCGTGTTCCAGAAGCTCCTGTAGGCAGTGACATCTGTCTTGAAGGTATAGGTAATGTCAGGCGATTGGCTGTTGAATCGACTCTTTCCACAATTAGAAAGGGTCATGTCACTCATGCCTGTATTGTTGTGTTATGCGTATCTGTACATTTCCTTCAGTGACACATACAAAAATGTAATGAGTCATTTGCTAAGTGTTTCCTGTAAGGCTTGGGTCACGTAGTGCCGCGCGGCGCCACCCCAGTACGTAGCGAGCCGAGGAACAAGAAAGGAGGGGAGGTCCACCCAGGCTATAGCTGTTCCCGCATCACACAACTTACACGTTAATTTATCGCAGAGTAAAGCAAAACACAACAGATGTCTATACAGACCCTACACAGTATCCGGAAACATTTCTGCCCGCATCCGAATACTTTCAAGAGGCTGTAGTACAAATTACACGGGTTTTAAGGATGTTTCTTCGGTCCTGGTGACAGACTGGTAAGGTTTCTACACCATCAAAGGGAAAAGCAGTCTTGAAAACCCGTGTGATCATCATTGTGTCCTTTGAAAACAGTCTGGTGTGAGAGCAAAGCTTTTCAGAATACAGGCACTTAACCTGTCTTCATGAAAAACAAGTGCATTTATGATACCTGAGACTGCCTTACGACATTCCCCCAATGACTCTAATGTATCTTTCTTTTTTTCGTAGCATAAGCCTGTCTCCCATTGGTGAAAACATCCTCACTACATGTACTACGTTATTTCATTAGTCTCAAGTCGCTACTTAAAGTCTATATTAATGTATCTTTCTTCTTTTTTTTTCGTAGCATTAGCCTGTCTCCCATTGGTGAAAACATCCTCACTACATGTACTACGTTATTTCATTAGTCTCAAGTCACTATTTAAAGTCTATATTAATGTATCTTTCTTCTTTTTTTTTCGTAGCATTAGCCTGTCTCCCATTGGTGAAAACATCCTCACTACATGTACTACGTTATTTCATTAGTCTCAAGTCACTATTTAAAGTCTATATAAGCCTCAATAAATACGAAAGCTGTAGTGATGGTCTGCCTCCCGTCAGCCAATCAGAGCATTCTATTTTTCCGTTTTCTTTCTTACTCATCGTAAAACTGATGTATCTTTCATTTGTTCTTACTTCTTGCCTCACGGTGTGTTGGTGTCTTCTACTGCTAATATAACCGTGATTCTTTTTGTTTTCTTTTTTATCATTACAAGCAGTATTATGAGTGCGGCTGTTCTGAGTGACAATTACCTCAGCACAGCCTCGACCAATCAGCACCAAGTATTCAAGTCACGTGATACTCTCTCCTCGCCGTCTGCTCAGCCATTCGCCCTGCGCCCGCTGACGTGATGTGACGGGTCTCCGGTTGTGTTGCAGCGGTGAGGTGGTGTTGCATCTTTTCTCAGCGGGCGTGTTGTGGTGGAGTGCGGTGTGAAGGGAGAGGTGGATGTGAGTATGGCCTGGTGGTAGATAGGGAGGAGTGGATAGTGGAAGAGAGATGTGGAGAGTAGGATGGTGGAAGGGGGAGGTGGAGGTGGCTATGGCAGACGTGACTGGGTCAAGGTGGTGGTTGTGGTGGTGTTTGGTGTGTGTGTGGTTGTAGAGGATGGAAGTGGTTGCCTAACTAGGGTGATGGTGGTGGTAGTTGCGGTGGGGGGGTGGAATGTTGGTGGAAGAGTGTTGGTAGTGATGGTGAAAGTGACTGGCTTGTGGTGAAGGTGGTTGTGATTGTTGGGGATGGTGGTGGTTGTGTAATAGTGGTAGGGATATCGGTGTTGTGGTTGCTGGGTGCGGTTGAGGGCTGGGGTGGTGGTGGTGGTGGTGGTGACGGTGATGCTACGGTTGTCAAGGTTTATAGGGAGATGTTCGTGTGTGTGTGTGTGTGTGTGTGTGTGTGTGCGCGTGTATACTCCTGTAACTAGCAAACTGGTGTCACTCGTTCACTTGTTTCACCTCCCTGTTTCAGACCTTCCTTCTCTCCCCTCCCCTCCCCTCACATCCCGCTCCCTTCCTCCCCTGCCCGCCACCCTCTCCCCACTCTTCCTCGCCTGCTCTCCCCTGCTCCTCGTGTTCCAGGTGGCTGTTACCTTATCTGATTTAATATATAATGGTTTTTACTTGAGATCGAAGCTCCACGTAATGAAAGGCAGAAATCTGTGCTTTTCATTACTATTATTGCACTATTCATGTAAACTTACAATACAAAATTAATTCTATTGGAAAATGAGTGTATATTTAAACAACTCCATCTATATAATGACCTGTGTGATGTGACATCAGCGAGAGAGAGAGAGAGAGAGAGAGAGAGAGTAATAATATTAGTAATGAGGCTAAATTTTAACGTTATTGACTCTTTGATAATGAAAATTAGATGACTGAGATTGTAGTTAAGTAAGTTGAGAAGTTGAGCAAATAAATACGAGCAGGCTGTCTGTCTGTCCGTCTTTCAATCATTCAAACAGTCAGTCTGTTGATGGAGGACTGGTGGAGAGAGCAGCCTGTGTCTGTCTGTCTGTCTTTCAGTCAGTCAATCTGTTGATGGGGGACTGGTGGAGAGAGCAGCCTGTGTCTGTCTGTCTGTCTTTCAGTCAGTCAATCTGTTGATGGGGGACTGGTGGAGAGAGCAATCTGTGTCTGTCTGTCTGTCTTTCAGTCAGTCAATCTGTTGATGGGGGACTGGTGGAGAGAGCAGCCTGTGTCTGTCTGTCTGTCTTTCAGTCAGTCAATCTGTTGATGGGGGACTGGTGGAGAGAGCAATCTGTGTCTGTCTGCCGACGTGATTCCTGCCTCCATTGTTTCATTACATATGAAAACTACAAGAACGGGAAGTATTGGTTTTATTCATTAATTGACTGATGTGTGGTGGTGGAGGTGGTGGTGGCATTAGTAGTATTTAGGTGTTCAACTTAATAGGGAATGAAGGTAATGCGTATGCGCTGGTGGCTTGAAAGTAACAAGTGGTGATGAAAGGTGGTGGTTTGAGATGGTGGCAGGGCCTGTTACCACCTTCACTGTCCCAAGTCAAGGAGGGAGGCACTTCATTATTGTTACACCTGCTATTTTACTCACCTACTTTTCTCTCTCTCTCTCTCTCTCTCATTTTATATTTGCCTGTTGTTCTTTTTCTTCCTCTTCTCAAATCCAGTCATACTGTATTTTTGTTGCCATTTTGAGTGTTAACACAACCTAACCTTTCTTTGTATTATTTATTTATTTATTTTTTTGTAGTATTTCTAAGTTTCTCTAAGCCTTTTAAGTGGTAACCTACTTTAATGTAACCTCTCATCACTATTGCAGAGGAGATAATTGGTGGGCTGTGTGTGGTGGTGCCACATTGTCTGTGAGGGACCCCCAGAGCCACACAGCACCAGCTGCAACAGCTACAGCAGCAGCAGCAGCAGCAGCAGCAGCAGGAGGAAATGGCATCCACCTTCTACCTCACCCAGTGTCACCGGGGCCTCCTCCTCCTCCAGCAGCTGGCCAGGGTGCAGGGACAGGATGAGCAAGGTGAGGAGTGGTGGTGGTGGTAGAATTGATAGCAATGTTCAGTATAGTAGTAAAAGTGCTAGTAGAGCTCCTGGATTATATATTTTTAGTAGTATAGTAGTAGTAGTAGTAGTAGTAGTTCCAGCATTTGTTGAAATATTCTGGTAATTATACACTAATAATAATAATAATAATAATAATAATAATAATAATAATAATAATGCATCTATCCAGCCCATTATTGTTGTGTAGAGTTGAGGTGCAAACAAACACCTGTAAGTGTGACACGACTGCCTTTATTTTATTCATCAGTCACACATACAAAACACAACAACAACTAACACATAAACAACAACAACAACAACACAATCAACACATCATTTAATAACAAACAGACAACACTAACAAAACAAACTGTTAATATTCCTTGTAAATTGTGAAAGAAAACAAAAAAGGAAAACCAAGATGATGATGATAATGGTGGTCTTTCCCCAGCAGGTGGTGACAGAGAGGGTGGCCAGCTTGTCCCTCCCTCCTGCCACCCAGCCACAGCACTGGCAGTTGCTGCAGTGAGACTGCCCAGGCACAAGTTTGTGCACGTGTCCAGGACGTGAAGGTGATGGGAACGTGTCCTGTAGGAGGGAGCAGAGCTGTAACAGTACCCGAGTCTGCTGCTGTGCTGGGAGGAGGAGAAAAACATCAGCAGTAGTTAGTAGTGGCAGTAGAAGTATTCAGCAGTGCTGCTGCTGCTGCTGCTGCTGCTGCTGCTGTCAGTGGTGCAGCTGTTCACTCCTCCACAGCTGCTGCCTTCCCTCAACATACTGTGTCTTCCCTCACCTACAATGAACAACTATGAACAATACCTCTCGTGCAATCAGGCAGCGCTCAGCTGTACTCACCGATAGACTGACCACTAAGAATTACCTGTGGGCCACATGACAAGGCCCACACGCCAGCCAGGCTTGGTTGCCAGTCAATAACAACAACAACAACAACAACAACAACAACAACATCTCGTGCAATGAAGAACACTGAATAACAACAACACCTCTCCCCTGCATCATCAACAATCAACAACATCTGCTTTCTTTCACTCATGCTGCCCCCCCCCCCCCCCTCTCTCTCTCTCTCTCTCTCTCTCTCTCTCTCTCACCTCACCTCAGGCCACAGCGCCACAGTATGTCCCCCCACAGTATGTTTACAAACCCACAGTGACTCCCCACAGCCCCTCACCAATAAGTGAGCCCCTCACACACACACACACACACACACACACACACACACACACACACACACACACACACACACACACACACACACACACACACACACAAACGCTGCATCTTGTACAATGGCCGCAATAAAGAATGGACACACAAAATGGACAAACTTAATTTTGTTCCGACCTGCGTGAATGTAGTGAGGCTCAACATGTACAAGTGAACAGTGAGGAGTGTATTAGATTCAAGACTCAAAGATATTATACACAAAGTACAGGACACAGGTTGATGATGAGTACGGTGAGTCAAGCATTCATCTGTGGCTGGTCTGCCTCTTGAAGCACAGCACTGACCTCTTGCCCCACTTGTTCCAGCAGCCCCTCACTGATCTGTGTGGCAACAGCAGTACTAGTGCTGTGTGTTTGTGTGTGTGTTTAGTTCAAGTCAAGTGGGTTTTCAAGGGTGTTTTTACAGTTGTAGTGACAGATTAACAACATTTCTGCATTACTGACAGGGGAAACATTCTTTTAAAAGGCTGGAGTTGAAGTGATGTGGGTTTTCAAGGGTGTTTTTACGGTTACAGTGACAGATCAACATTTCTGCATTACTCACAGGAGAAACACTCTTAAAAGGCTGTAGCTGAAATAATGCAGGTTTTCAAGGGTGTTTTTACAGTTGCAGTGACAGATTAACAACATTTCTGCATTACTGACAGGAGAAACATTGTTTTAAAAGGCTCTAGTTAAAGTGACGTGGGTTTTCAAGAGTGTTTTTACAGTTGCAGTGATATATTAACATTTTTGCATTACTGACAGGAGAAATACTTTTAAAAGGCTGTAGTTGAAGTGATGCAGGTTTTCAAGGGTGTTTTTACAGTTGCAGTGACAGATTAACAACATTTCTGCAGTACTGACAGGAGAAACATTCTTTTAAAAGGCTTTAGTTGAAGTGACGCGGGTTTTCAAGGGTGTTTTTACAGTTGCAGTGACAGATTAACAACATTTCTGCAGTGCTGACAGGAAAAACATTCTTTTAAAAGGCTTTAGTTGAAGTGACGCGGATTTTCAAGGGTGTTTTTACAGTTGCAGTGACAGATTAACAACATTTCTGCAGTGCTGACAGGAAAAACATTCTTTTAAAAGGCTTTAGTTGAAGTGACGCGGATTTTCAAGGGTGTTTTTACAGTTGCAGTGACAGATTAACAACATTTCTGCAGTGCTGGCAGGAAAAACATTGTTTTATAAGGTTTAAGTTGAAGTGACGCAGGTTTTCAGGGGTGTTTTTACAGTTGCAGTGACAGATTAACAACATTTCTGCAGTGCTGACAGGAGAAACATTGTTTTATAAGGTTTTAGTTGAAGTGACGCAGGTTTTCAGGGGTGTTTTTACAGTTGCAGTGACAGATTAACAACATTTCTGCATTAGTGACAGGAAACACTTGAGAACCCGTCTAAGCCTCCCTGTGGCCTTGGAAACATGCAATATTCTAACACAGGGGGAGGGGGAGCCAGATTAAAAAAAAATTTGAGAACTCAACTTGTTAAACAATGCAAGATTACAAACTTGATTCAATCCTGCAGAAACACAATTATGCAGCAAGAATTGGGTGTGAATACCTGACACCCTGGTGCACACACACACACACACACACACACACACACAGCTGGGCCAGTCCTCTGCAGCAGAGTTGGGCAATGTCTGACATCACTTTGGCTGTCCTTGGCGCTGATCCAGTCCAGCAGTGACACTTAACTCACTGTCAGACAGAGAGAGAGAGAGAGAGAGAGAGAGAGAGAGAGAGAGAGAGAGAATATCAACAATTTTTATTTACAACAGCAACAACAACAAAAACAACAACTTACTTTCTCTTTTTTCTCCTTCTCCTCCTGCCCTCTTCTCCTTCTCATGCTCTTCCTCTTCTTCCTCCTCCTCCTCCTCCTTTTACTTCTCTTCCTCCTCCTCTTTCTTCTGTGCTGTGCTTGTCCTCCTCTTCTTCCCAGCTTCCTCCTCTTCCTCTTCCTCTTGTGTCTTCCCCAAGAGTTCAGGGAAGACTGGAATCCTTGCCAGTAGCTTCAGGTCCTCTTCAAAACTGTAAGTAGTAGTAGTAGTAGTAGTAGTGACACACACACACACACACACACACACACACACACACACACACACACACACACACACACACACACACACACACTCCAACCATTTTTCTATCTCTTTCCTCCTCTCTCCTCTCTTCTCCTTCTCCTCCTCCTCCTCCTCCTCCTCCTCCTCCTCCTCCTCATCTTCCTCCTCCTCCTCTCCCCATTGGTGAGTTGCCAGGAAGAGTAAAGAGTCACACAAAACTGTAGGAGAGACTTGTAAATAATAAAAAAATATGCAAGACATTCTCTCCACCTCCCTCTCTTCTTTCCTCCATATCTCCCTCCACAAGTTATCTCCAGGCTTCTCCTCCCTCACAGACCTTCCTCCATGCTCCCTCCACCTTTCCTCCAATCCTGACTATCCTGCAACACTTGCTTCATGATTAAAATAGTTCTTTTGTTAGATAGTCTGACATGACAACCACACATTTTTCCCTCCACCAACCTCTCTTCTCTCCTCCATATCTCCCACAAGTTACCTGCAGGCTTCTCTTCCCTCGCAGACCTTCCTCCATGTTCCCTCCACCTCTCCTCCAACCTTGACACACACACACACACACACACTTAGAAGTGAAGCAGGGCGACCTTCTCCTCCCGGCCACTGAGATTACAAAGTTTTGCTGGAATGCATCATGTCTTGCTCTGAAGGCTGCCACAACGTCTTCCAAGTTGCCCAACACTACTGCCCAGCCTGCAGTAGTAGTAGTAGTAGTAGTAGTAGTAGTAGTAGTAGTAGTAGTAGTAGTAGTAGTAGTAGTAGTAGTTGTAGTTGTAGTAGTAGTAATAGTAGTAGTAATAATGGACAGAGGAAAGAAAGAGGAAGAGAAGGAGAGAGACAAATTCATGACAATTATCTTTTCTTCCTCTTGGTTCCCTCTTCTCTTCTTCATCTTTTTCTCTTTCTTCCTCTCTACCTTTCCTCTTCTTCTTTTGCTTTCCTCCTGTGACCTTCAGAACCCCCTGTGACCTTCATTTTGACACACTAACAACATTCACATTTGAAAAACCTAACTTAACCTAACCTAACCTAGCCTAGCCTAACCTAACCTAACCTAACCTAACCTACCTAACCTAACCTAACCTAACTTAACCTAACCTAACCTGACCTAACCCGACCTGACCTTGTTGCTGCAGATGCTGGTTGTGAACAAGCTGGTGGCACGTTCTGGTGACCTCACTGGCGTGCTCGTAAAACTGCTGTGCTAACTGTGTCCGCGCCACCACACTGTTGTAGGTGGCTGGCATGTTGAGGCATCCCTCCACCTGTGCCTGCAACAGTAGTAGTAGTAGTAGTAGTAGTAGTAGTAGTAGTAGTAGTAGTAGTAGTAGTAGTAGTTCAATAAAATAAAGCTGAATAAACAAACAAACACACACACACACACACACACACACACACACACACACACACACACACACACACACACACACACACACTAAAATAACAGAATATCAAGGAGAAAAAGTTGTATTTGGCAGTGGTCAGAGGTGAGGTCAGCCAGGAAGGTGAGAGGTCAGTGGGGAGGGCTGCAACCTGGGGTGGTACGGCCAGCACAGGGAGAGTGACCACAAGGATGAAGGGATGAGTGCTGCTGCTGCTGCTGCTGCTGCCCACCACAACACACTGAGGCTGCCCTGCTGACACTCTGAGGGGTGGGGGAGGGGTTGGAGGTGAAGAGGGGCCCTGACACAAGTCTTCAGTGGCACAGGGGTCACGGCGAGGGGGACGCAGCCAGTGCACTGGGGACTGGTGGGCAGAACGACAGGTGGCAGACTGGGGGCTTCAAAAATTGAGGCTGAGGAAAGAGACAGGAAGGAAGTGTGTGTGTGGAAGAGAGTGGTGGGTGAATGGAGCAGCGTCAGCAAGAAGGCTGTCAGTGGTGGGTGAGTGGGGAGTCATCAGGGAGCTGTGGAGGAAGGCTGCCAGGTGCACGGACAGGGCCGGCAGGCAGAGACAGGCAGGCAGGCGTGTCTTGTGCAGGGGCCTGCCACGTGTAGGCCTGCCGGCTTGCTGCACCTGCCACGTGTAGGCCTGCCGGCTTGCTGCACCTGCCACGTGTAGGCCTGCCGGCTTGCTGCACCTGCCTGCTTCGCCACTGCAAGAGTCAGCCACCATTCTCAACCCTTCACCACCACCACCACCACCACCCACCCTGAGGTCGCCGTCCCCGCCAGGCTGCACAGAGGGGGTTGGGGGGCTGCTCCCTCAATGGCCACCTTGGAGAACAGAAAGATGGGGGACGAGTCTGTGCCGGCCGAGTAATGACACACCCACTTGCAGGAGTCCAGTGTTTCACCCCCAGAGGCCAGCAGCACCTGTTGACAGTAGTAGTAGTAGTAGTAGTAGTAGTAGTAGTAGTAGTAGTAGTAGTAGTAGTAGTAGTAGTAGTAGTAGTTGTAGTAGTAGCACACACACACACACACACACACACACACACACACACACACACATACTAACCACTGTCACCTCGCAAACAAGCAATAGGCACACAGCAACACTACAAATACAACAAAACAACATCAAACACTAACACAACTCACAAAACATTAACAACAAACAACAAAAATAAAACAAAAATCAATACAAAAACACAAACAAGCAAATATCAAGCATGACAAGTACAACAACACTGCCAGAGTGACTCGCGTGTGACAATGAGCCAGGCAGACCTGACAAGCTGAAGAGGGGAGGCATCCCAGACACTGCCACACACACACACACACACACACACACACACACACACACACACTGCCACACACACACACACACACACACACACACACACACACACACTGCGCAGCCTGAATTGGCCCACACAGGCACACACAGTCAGTCAGTCAGTCAGTCAGTCAGTCAGTCAGTCAGTCCATCAATCAGTCAGTCAGTCAGTCAGTCAGTCAGTCAGTCAGTCAGTCAGTCAGTCAGTCAGTCAGTCAGTCCGTCAGTCAGTCAGTCAGTCAGTCAGTCAGTCAGTCAGTCAGTCAGTCCGTCAGTCAGTCAGTCAGTCAGTCAGTCAGTCAGTCAGTCAGTCAGTCAGTCAGTCCGTCAGTCCATCAGTCAGTCAGTCAGTCAGTCAGTCCATCAGTCAGTCAGTCAGTCAGTCAGTCAGTCAGTCAGTCAGTCAGTCAGTCAGTCAGTCAGTCAGTCAGTCAGTCAGTCAGTCAGTCTCCTGGCGCAGGCTGCCTCTCCCTCGCCGGCTCCAGCCAGCGTGCCTTGCCTCACCAGCCGAGGGACACACAGCCTTGTCACTGGTGAGTTTGTTGTGCACCACAGTCAGGCAGGGTGTGTCTGCTGGTGCACCCTCACTCTGCCAGCCCCTCTGCCATCCCTCTCACTGCCCAGGAGTCTCTCCCGCACCAAGCCACGTGACGGCCGCCACCCAGTGCTGCCCGTGCCAGGACCCACAGGACCGTCACTCGTGCCCCTCCTGTCCGTCCACACCTCACAGAAAAGCTTGTCTTGTTTGGCCTCAGCAAGGCACACACACACACACACACACACACACACACACACACACACACACACACACACACACACACACACACACACACACACAACAGGATATACACACCAGTTTGGAAGAACCTTAAGCTAACCAAACTTAACCTAAGCTAAGGAAAGCTATCTGGCAATACTGACCTGCTTGTCTGGGGGCACCTTGACAACACTGTGTATTGCACCCTTCACCACCTCAACACTGCACAAAATGAATAAACCAAATATTATTATTATTATTATTATTATTATTATTATTATTATTATTATTATTACTACTACTACTGCTACTACTACCACAGATATAATGGCACTTGTGTGTGCTTTGATGTGTTTTATATTGCACTTTTATCAACAGTAAACAAACTCTCTCTCTCTCTCTCTCTCTCTCTCTCTCTCTCCTCTCTCTCTCTCTCTCTCTCTCTCTCTCTCTCTCTCTCTGCCTACCTCTCTAAGTGCCAGGTTCATGTCAAAGGTCATCATGGTGCCAGTGTCAACGAGGAAAATGTAAATCATGTTGGCTCAGTTGAGGTCAGGTCAAGTCAGGTCAGCCAGCCAGCCGTCCAATCACAATCCACGAAGCTCTGGGCCAATGGGAGGGCTGATGGTGATCCCCTGTCGATCAATAGGGTGGCTCAGTTATTGCTTGGCTGAGGAGAGAGAGAGAGAGAGGAGAGAGAGAGAGAGAGAGAGAGAGAGAGAGAGAGAGAGAGAGAGAGAGAGAGAGAGAGAGAGAGAGAGAGAGAGGTTAAGTTAGATTAGTTTAAGTTAGGTTAGGTTAGGTTAGGTTGCTTTAGATTTTGTTGTGTTAGGTTTGTTTAGGTGAGGTGAGGTTAGGTTAGGGGAGGGTCAGGCTAGGTCAACGCATCACCTGTGGTACAAAATGCATCAAAAAAACACCTTTTGTCATTTTCTTATAGCATCACCTTAGTTATCCTGCTAAATTTGCACCTACAATCAACACTGCCATCCCCTTTACTTCTTGCACCATACCCTAACCTAACCCTAACCTCACCCTAACCTAACCTAACCTAACCTAACCTCACCTAACAAAAGCTAACCTAACCTAACCTAACCTAACCTAACCTAACCTAACCTGACCTAACCTAAGCTAACCTAAGCTAACCTAACCAAACCTAAGCTAAGCTAAGCTAAGCTACCCTAAGGTACCCTAACTCCAGCCACTAGCTGCATCAGACAACAACAGGAGATGGCCCTGTGTTGGCAAGCTTCCCACTGCTGCAGCGCCAGTCACACTGGAGCCGTCAAGGAGAAAGCACGTGGGCACCTTCTCTCTGTCCCAACGACTCGTGTGGCTTGACACGCGTGCACACACACATACACACACATATATATTTACTTGTGTGTGTGTGTGTGTGTGTGTGTGTGTGTGTGTGTGTGTGTGTGTGTGAGTGCAGCATGTCAGTGTAGTGAGCAGTGTTGTTTGTAGAAGGTGTGTTTACTTCAGTATTATTCAAACCATTTGTGTGTGACATGCACATTTGTGACAAGCCAACGACAGCTGTGTTTGTTTGGGCAGCACGTTAAATTTTAGCATTGAGAACAGAGAAGGCTTCCGTGCTGGAACGCGCTGCGTGCCACTCACCAAACCGCTCACGCTGATCGCACTCATTTTCTTCACCTACAAATACAAGTTGTTGCAAACTCCAGTTCTGCACTGCACATTGTTTGTTTGTTTGTTTGTCTGTGTTTGTGTTACCGTGTCTTAGTTGTTCACACCATAAAAAGGGTGAGTGTTCAGTGGTGGAGTGTGAACACCTTGCCTCAGAGGAAAGGGTCAATGCATGGTGGTGTGTTGGTGTTGCACATGTTCCTGTCCCTTGCTAATGTTCAAAAGTCAACAAAAGGTGCACTCAGTAATTGCAAAGGAGAAAAATGACTTTAAATCTACAGCTGTGTTTACTGACCAGCGCACCACTGGTGTGCCAAGCCCCACACACCAGTGTGCTCACTGCTGCACCCGTCCACCTGTCCACGGTGCACAACAACCTCACGGCTTAACACAACACAACACAACACAACACAAGCTAAACTAACCTAACATAACCAAACAAAACACAAACCTAACCTAACCAAACCTAACTTGACCTAATCCAACGTAACTTTACCAAACCAAACTTTTAACTTAACCTAACCAAACCATAACCTAACCTAACCAAACCAAACCATAACCTAACCTAAACTAACCATAACCTAACCTAACCTAACCTAACCTAACCTAACCTAACTTAACCTAACCTAACCTCTCAGCAAAGCGAAGCAAGAATTGACTTACTGGTTCACAATTGCCGGGTGAAGCAAGCAACAGTTTCCGAGAGGCTGGCGTGACCTGCGAGACTCAACGCTGTCCTTGTTTGTTTGTTTGTTTGTTTGTTTGTCAAGAATTGCTCTTCTTTGTTCCTGCAAACACAACAATTGATAAGGAAACACTGACAAAACAAACAGGAGGAGGAGGAGGAGGAGGAGGAGGAGATAATTATAAGGAAAGAGACCAAGGAAGGAGAGAGAGAGAGAGAGAGAGAGAGAGAGAGAGAGAGAGAGAGAGAGAGAGAGAGAGAGAGAAGGAAGAGAGAGAGAGAATGTGTGTGTGTGTGTGTTTGTTTGTATATACACACACGCACACACAGCTTGTTCACACACTCCCTCTCTCTCACTCACTTTAAATGAAACTGACTCTCTCTCTCTCTCTCTCTCATCTCATCTCTCTCTCCCTCTCTCTGTGTGTGTGTGTGTGTGTGTGTGTGTGTGCGTTTTGATGGCTGGGTGGGTTGGTGGTGGGTGGGTGGTAGTGGTGGTGGTGGTAGAGTAGTAGTAGTAGTAGTAGTAGTAGTAGTAGTAGTAGTAGTAGTAGTAGTAGTAGTGGTGGTGGTGGTGGTGGTGTTGTTATTGTTGGTGGTGGTGGTGATGTTGTTGTTGTTAATAGTATAAAATCAACAAAATAACAATAACAAATGAGCTAGTACTATGTCAATGAATAAAATAGTAGTAGTAGTAGTAGTAGTAGTAGTAGTAGTAAGAGTAGTCGTATACTTACATGTCTGAGAGAAAGGCTTCAATTTTCTTAATTCTGAAAAGAAAAAGAAAATATCATTATTAGTATTACGATTATTATAAAGAACACAAGGGCTGATGCAGGAAGCCATTCACACAACTCCTCTTGTGAGTAGTAGTAGTAGTAGTAGTAGTAGTAGTAGTAGTAGTAGTAGTAGTAGTAGTAGTAGTAGTAGTAGTAGTTATCCCCGTTCAGTGTGTGTTGAATGAGTTATTTCTTGTGGTGCCGTGATTAATGACCCTGAGGATTTGGTGAGTGTCCCTGGCTGTGTCCCTGGGCCCCTATGAAGCCTCCCACCTGGTTCATCTCGCCCCACGGCCTGTCTGCTGCTCTCATTACTATTATTATTATTATTATTATTATTATTATTATTATTATTATTACTATTATTATTATTATTATTATTATTATTTTGGCCGTGGTGGTGGTGGAGCAACAAGAAGAAGAAGAAGAAGAAGAAGAAGAAGAAGAAGAATGTTTTTAAAAAGTATCTTATAGGGGGAGAGAGAGAGAGAGAGAGAGAGAGAGAGAGAGAGAGAGAGAGAGAGAGAGAGAGAGAGAGAGAGAGAGAGAGAGAGAGAGAGAGAGAGAGAGAGAGAGAGAGAGAGAGAGAGAGAGAGAGAGAGAGAGAGAGAGAGAGAGAGAGAGAGAGAGAGAGAGAGAGAGAGAGAGAGAGAGAGTCAGTTAGAGGAGAGGAGTTCATGAGACGAAATGCTTTTGATTCCAACCCTGTGTGGCAGAGTGGCATGAGTGGAGTCCCCCAGACATGTGAAGCTCCCCTACACACTCCATACATGAATGGATAAGGCTCCTTGTACTGAGTTAGCAGCTGGGGGGCTGAGAAAAACTGGTGGAGACGTCTCAGAACGCCTAACCTCACAGAAACTGTTTTAGCTAGAGATGAGATGTGAAGCTTCCAGTTCAGATTATAAGCAATGGACAGAGCGAGGATGTTCAGTGTGGAAGAGGGGGACAGTTGAGTGTCACTGAAAAAGAGAGGAGAGTTGTGTGGAAGGTTGTGTCCAGCTGATAGGTGGAGGAATTGACTTTTTGATCCACTGAACAATACCAAGTTTGCTCTGCACCAATCACAAATTTTAGAGGTGAAAAGTGAGGCATTCTGTGGCTTCCCTCTGTAAACTGTTTACTTCCTGAAGGGCTGGGCCTCACAAAAAGACATGGAGTGTGTTTATTACAACAAACAAAACACAGCTTGAAATATTTGTACCAATAAAAGCTTTAGAAATAACACACACACACACACACACACACACACACACACACACAACACACACAAACACACACACCTAACCTAACCTAACCAAACCAAACTTAACACAAGCAAAACATTTAATAGCTACAACTGAAAGGAAGGTTGAGTTTAACAAACATAGCATTTAACCACACAACACACCACAAAACATGCTTATCTCCTTATATCGTCAACATCAAAGCCCCCACGTTTTTAATACTTGCATTAGTAATATATTAAAGAAATCCAATACTTTCAATTCACAAGTATAACAAGACAATTAAGGTGAGGTGCAACAAGCCAGTAGGCCTACACGTGGCAGTCCCTGTGTGAAATAGGCCTGCCAATCTCCAGCTGTCCTCTCCAATCACCACCCAGTCTAATCTCTCAGAGCTCCCTAAGACTCGCCACTAACAGCCTGATTGCTGAGTCCGTTCCACTCATCTGCCACACTATTTGAGAACCAATTCCTCCCCATCTCTTTCCTAAACCTAAATTTTCAACCTTGTGCCCGTTACCTCTTGTTCTGTCCTGGCAGCTGGTCTAAGATTGAGTTTGCCCCCTTGTTGTAGCCCCTATACCACTTAAAGACTTCCATCAGGTCCCCTCTTAACCTCTGCGTCTCTAAACCACATAAATGTAACAGCTTCAACCTCGCCTCGTAAGGAACACTCCTCGTCCCCTGTATCCTTTTAGTCATTCTCCTCTGTACTGATTCTAATAGACCTATATCTTTCCTGTAATGTGGGGACCAGAACTGCACAGCGTAGTCTAGATGAGGTCTGACCAGCGCCAAGTATAACTTTAATATTACTTCCGGCCTTCTACTTTTAACACTCCTAAAAATTAATCCTAGTACCCTATTTGCCCTGTTTCTGGCCTCTATGCATTGTTTCCCTAGACGGAGTTCAGAGCTAACTATAACTCCTAAATCTTTCTCGTACCCTGTACCTACCAGAGTTTGGTTGTTTGTTGTGTACCTAACCTAACCTAACTATAACTAGTAAATGTTTTTGTACCCGGAACCTAACAGCATCATTGCTCGTTGTGCGCCTAACCTTACTTAACCTAACCTAACAGAACTTAACCCAACTTAACCAAACCTAACAGAACCTAACCAAACCTAACAGAACTTAACCTAACCTAACCTGACAGAACCTAACCAAACCTAACAGAACCTAACTTAACCTAACCTAACAGAACTTAACCTAACCTAACTTAACCTAACCTAACAGAACTTAACCTAGCCTAACTTAACATAACCTAACAGAACTTAACCTAACCAAACCTAACAGAACTTAACCTAACCTAACCAAACCTAACAGAACCTAACCTAACTTAACCTAACTTAACCTAACCTAACCTAACCAAACCTAACAGCTACATAAAGAAGTCAGTGTTTTAAGTGAATTATGTAATGGTGTGCTTGTCAACCAGTAACACCTTCAACAAGTGCACCAAGTCTTTGTGGTAAATTACTGCAACAAAACAAGATAAAAAAAAATTGCAATAAATGAATCAATAGATAATAAATAGTGAAAAAAAAATGTTAAATTTATAGTTTAAGCTAATGTCCCCAATCTCTACCCACTGGCCCACGGCGTTATTATTAATTTCCGACAAGTAGTGTAATCATTAGAAATGATGTGAATAGTGAGAACAAAATGAGGTAGGTTATTTACCACGTAGTGTGGAATGGCTTAAACTATAATAAAACCGCGTTGTTTTAAAGACGTACTAACAGCTGACTTATTGCTCCACACACACACGCACACACATCAATAACAGCCACTAGTGTACGTGTGGGGTCCCTGGTTGGCTGGGTCGTCTGTCAGTGTTGCCAGTGGTGTATCTTCCTTGCAGTGTTACCAGGGAGGGCAAGGTTAGGTTAGGGGCACAAGGGAGCAACGCCAGACGGGCCCAAGAAAGCCAGGGACCCCACCTCTTCACTAGTGGCCAATAACGATAACAAGAACCACACACTAACAGACTGCAACATTCAAGTGCATTTAAATACACAAATACATGGATTGAAATACTATTTTTTTTTTTTTTCAGCGGTTTAATGAAACACTTAAAGGCGCCGTGCAACACTGACCAAGTAGTAAGTGTGTGCGTGCGTGTGTGTGTGTGTGTGTGTGTCATCAGGCAGCCAGAGCGAGCTAGAACTTCACACACACACACACACACACACACACACACACACCTCTCTCTCTCTCTCTCTCTCTTACTTTTCAAATAGTCGTTGGCTTCATCCTTGAGCTCCTCCGCTTACTCCATTTTCGCTCTAATTAGAGAGAGAGAGAGAGGGAAGGGAGGAAAGGAACCACAGATAAGTGAACTAGCTCAAACATGGCCTCTCTTTTTTCTCTCTCTCTCGATCTTGATCTTGATGGTACAGGTGGCACAGGATCACTCCTGAGCCAGGCCTTGGCTGGATCGGAAACTCCTGTAGAAGGGGAAAAAAAGAGAAACGAACAGCATCCTCTATCCTAATTGTTCATACACCTGGCACGCCACATTCTCTCCAGAAACTCTTTCACCGCCTCAATCATCCTTTCATTCGCCTCTCTACACAGTCCCAGCAACAACACCATCCATTCCTTTCCTGTGTTCTCCTCCACTCTTTTCATTCCTATCATGCCCTAACTCAGTCAGTATCACTTGCATCATCTCATTCCTGTCTCTGGCATACTTCACACACTCCAGCACCACATGTTCCACCGTCTCATCCTCTCCCATGTCACACATCTGGCACACTTTGCTGCGGGACTCAGACCACCTGTAACTCCTCTGCATTCACATCCATACACTGTGCCCTCGCTCGGAAGAGAAGATCACCGCCCAGGCTTCCATCATACCACCTTTCATACCTCGGGGCCTTCTTTCTCCTTGTACCATTCCAGGGTCTTCTTTCTTTCCATCTCATTCTTCCATTCATTCAGTCCCACACTTATCACTCTCTTTGTCTATCTCATTCTTCCATTTTCTCACATCCCATTCGGCTCCCACTCTGCCTTCTCTTGTTACCACCCATTCACGCTCATTTTGATTCCTACCAGCCATTCTTATCGCCCACACAACTTGCAATCCATTCCTGTCTGTCATTCTCATGCATCTCTTCCTCTATTTGCTTCCACTTTCATTCCACAGGTACACCTTCCTTGCTATTCTTGCATCATCCATTCTCTCAAGCCTAATCTTGTACCTAAGTGTGGCTTTTGTGAGTCTTTCTCTGAAGGTGCTCCATCCCATGTCACCTCTCAAGGCTTCAACTGCTGTGCACCTCGGTGCACTCAGTGCCATCCTTGCTACTCTATTCTGGCCCACTTCTAACTTATCAATTTCACTTTCATTCCATGCAATCACATCCATACCATACATTATGCATGGCACAGCCACACTCTCTTCCACACTTCTCTCAACACATCATACTTACTTGCTCTCATCCTTGCCGCGCTTCCCAGTCGACCTGCCCACTGGTTTACCATACTTATCTTTTCATTCTTTGCCTTTGCACACCCACTGGGACTCATCCACATCCCTAAGTACTTGTATTCTTGCACCTGTCTCAACTCATTCTCTCCAAGTCTCCATACCACATTACTTTCATCCTCTGACCTCATTCACAATCATTACTTTGGCTTTTCTCACTGCTAAACCTTACTCCAAAGTCTTTACCATAGCCATCCACTACATCCAACAAACTTTGAAGCTCATCTGCCGATTCACTCATAACAACTACATCATCTGCATAAAGGAGCACACATACTTTATCATTCCCTCACACTTACCCCTACATTCATTCTTCTCATCCTGGCTGCCTAGCTCCTCTGTATACAGGCTAAAAAGGGTTGGTGACAATATACAGCCCTGCCTAACTCCTCTCTCACTCTTCACCCAGTCTGTTTCTATGTCTCCTAGCCTGTATCTAGCTCTTGTGTCCACATACATACTTTGCACTATGTTAACTATCTTTGCACTCAATCCAATCTTTTCTAAGACTCTCACCTAGCATTTCTCTGCTCACTCTATCATAAGCTTTCTCTATATCCAAAAAGCCTAGGCACAGTTTACCCCCATCCTTCTTTTTCTTCTCAATCATTTCATTCACCACAAACATATTGTCCTCGGCTCTCCTGTCCCTACGAAAACCATTCTGTTCTTCACCCAGCACTCCAGCTCTCTCAATCCATTTACACAGTCTCTCATTCAACACTGCACTGAAAACTTTACCTATTGTATTCACTAATGCAATTGGCCTGTAGTTCTTCAGCTCATTCTTACTCTTAAATCCTCCCTTATGCAACAGACACACTCGGCTCTCATTCCACTTTCTTGGCACTCTCTCTTCATCCCACACTCGGTTGAATAACTCAGTCATTCTGTCTATCACTACCTCCCCACCATTCTTGTAGAACTCATAGGGTATATCATCTGGACCTGCTGCCTTGCCATTCTTCTGCCTTCTCACACACCTCTCCACTTCATCCCTACTGATTCTTTCATCCAGTTCATCTGCATTCTTCCTTTCCTGTGTTACACATTCTTCTCTCACACTAAACATCTCACCTACCCCACCTACTTCTTCCCAGAACCCTTTGATTACCTTCCCTGATTCCATCCTTCTCTGTTATAACTACACCATACACTTTTAGACTCTCCACACCAACACTGCCTGACATATTCTCACCTCTCATGAACTTGTACCATTCACGGCCACCTTCCATACCTTTCTCCCTTAAAGATTGAATCACGCTCCTTTCACTCTTCACTTTAGCATTCATTATCATTCGTCTCGTCAACCGCTGCTGCTTCACATACGCTGCCCATGCATTCAGATACTCATTCTCTGCCTCTCATCGCTTTCATGCCTCTTTTTCTCAGCCATCTACACTGTCTACTCATTCTCTCTTTCGCTCCTTCCTAGCCGCTCTGGTTTCATCATTCCACCATGGTTTACATACATTCTTTCTTCTACCTACTCTCACAAACCCTATCTGGTTCTCCAGCAGCAGCACCCCTCACGTCCTCAACCAGTTTCTCATTCAGACGCTCCACGTCATGCACACTTTCGTCGTCCCAGCTTCTCTCACTCTCAGATCAACCTGGAAAGTTCTCCCAGCCTACATCTCTCAGTCTCCACTTCTTTCTCTTACTTGCCACTTTCACTTCATTCCCACCCTGCATCAAGCACTCCACCACCACCAGCATGTTGTGATCGGACACAGTATCAACCAAACCATCCTCATCTATCCACATGTGCGACACAATTTCACGCATTCTTCCATTCACCAACATGTAGTCAATTGCCGATTCCTGTTCTCTTTGCACTCCAAGTCACACGCCCCTCTGCCAAAGTAACGTTCAGATTTTCCAGCTCCAGTTCATCAACAAACTCTCCAAGCATTTCACCATTCCTGTTCACCTGTTCCCCCAGTATTCCCACATGTGCATTCATGTCACCCATAACTAGCACTCTCTCCTCTCCATGCTCTCTCACAACTTTCTTAAGTATGTCATACTTCCTCCTATTTTCCCTCTCTGCTCTTTCACTCCATGACAGTCATGTACGCTACCACCAGTACCACCTTCTCTGGTCTGCCACGACCATCCATGCATTCCACTCTTACTGCAAGCACATCCTCACTACTTGTACACTCCCCCACATCAAATCTCCTCTACTTTCAGTCCTCTTTCTTCTTTTTAGAGTAGGCCTACCCCTCCTCCCAGTGTTTCCTGTGCCTTACGCCCCTTTCCAATCATAACATACTCGCATCCCTCCATTCGTACATCATCTCTCAGGTGAAGTCTCAGTGAGCCCGACTAAGCTCTAACCCTCCACTCCCTGAGCTCCTTGCATACATCCTCAAACTTGCCCACACCCCATCCTCTCACATTCATACAGCCAATCTTCACACATTTACTTGCCTGGTTAGTCTCTTTTCTTCCATGTTTGCTGACATCAGTGTGGTCCTCCTCGTCATGCATCGTCCACACAAATACACCTGCCTCGCCCTCATCCACTCAGCCAGTCGACGTCCTAGCCTCTCATCTCCCGTTGTGGTTGAGGTGGACCCCGTCTCTCCCGAAGAATTTGTCCTGGTCAAGGAGCCTCATCCATGTCCAGGAAGCTCACCGTTGCCCTTCTTCTCTGCCATCCATTCCATCTTGATCTTCATGAGTTCCATGCATATCTTGCGGTTCGTTTCTCTTCTAACCTTCTCATACTGCACTCCTTCCCGTGGGCGCCGCAGGACCCCCACCACAGCCACACACATCTTCTTTTCTTCTGCTGCCCTCACTGCTTCTATCACTTCCTTTACTGTGTCTTCAGCACCTGCCTCTACTAAGTTGTTGCCTCCTCCTTGGACAACTAGCAGGCTTCTCTCTTCCATTTCTTGGCACTTCTTCCTTGACTTTCCTCTTGATGTCTTGGATCTTAGCACCTCCCATGCTGGTGACACTCAATTTCCCCTTCTCACAAAGTCAGGAGTCTTCCTTACCATGCTGTCTCCAATGACACGTACTGGGGCTTTCTTGACTACCATTCTCTCTTCTTCCTTGGGGCGTCTGTCTGTTCTGGCCACTTCCACCACTTCTTGCTGGTCTTTTCTCTCTTCAGTCTTCGTCGTCTGTGCTTCTGCCTCTTTCATCAGGTTTTCTGTCTGGGTGCTCTGCTCCACTCTCTCTTCTTTTTCTTTTTCTTCATCCTGGTTCCTCCATTCATTGAGGCTCTTGCTCAGGCATTCCCTGCAGAGGAACACCAGAAGCTCGAACCTCAGCGCCTTCATGTTGGCCTCCTTCATGCCCACACACAGGCTACATGGAACCAGGCCATGCATCTCTCGCATGCCACAGCCCTTTGCCTGTTCGCCACACTCTCCTCGCATGAACCAAACGCGCTCATCACCATTTTCAGGGTATTTCAGCACACAGGCAAGAAATATAAACCACAAAACTCAGGAGAAAACTCAGAGAGCAAAGGCAGAAGCCACTTGTACACACCGCGGAGCAGGTTCTGCCACTCCGCTCCGCTCCGTCCTATGTTTACAATCTTGAATCTTGATCTTTGTTCAGTGTCTTTTGGGAGTTTTTGAAGAGTTTTTTTTTGTTTTCATGTTTTTTTTTTAATATACTTTTTTGAATAGTGTTGATAGGAAATTGTGGGGAATTTAATGGGCTATCATGGTGTACTATTGATTTTGTTTCTTTGGCGGTAGTTATTTAGATATTCAGAAAAATGTTGAAAGCATCTGGGTGTCTTAGAATTTGATATGCTATATATATTTTTTTCAATTTTTCTCTTTATTAACTAACTTGTAGAATTGGTGATGGTGATAGTCAGAGATGATGAATTTAATGGACTATCATGGTGTACTACTACATTTTGTTTTCGTCTGCTAGTTATTTAGATATTGTGAAAAATGTTGAAACTATTTAGGTGCCTCAAAATTAGAATTGCTGTATATTTTTCTTTTTTTTTTTTAATTAATTTGTAATTGATGATGGCGATAGTCAGATATGAACAATTTAATGGACTATCATGGTGCACTATTAGTTCTGCTTTTCCACTTATAGTTATTTAGAAATATATTACAGAAAAGTACAACAATTTTCTTCTTCCTCCTTCTTCTCCTTCTTCCTCCTCCTCCTCCTCCTCCTCCTCCTCCTTATCATCATCATCATGTTTCTCTTTTCTTCCTATTATAATTACTACTACTACTGTGTGTGTGTGAGTGTGTGTGTATAGTAATAATAATAATAACAATAATGATAATAATAACAATAATAATAACAAGAAGAAGGAGAAGAAGAAGAAAAGAATAAGACGATGATGATAATGAAAACACACATATATAGAAGACATACTAAATCCTCCTCTCTCTCTCTCTCTCTCTCTCTCTCTCTCTCTCTCTCTCTCTCTCTCTCTCTATAATATAATAATAACCAGGAATAATGAAGTATAGATTAGTGTCCCTTAAAAAACATACGTTTTCTCTAATTACGTCACTTATCTAAGAAACATAAGGTCGAGCATCATACAAATTTACTTAATAAAATGGACCATATTGACCTTAAAAGTAAAAATTATAAATATAGCTCTTTCTCTGACTTCTCCCACTTAAACATAATAAGTAGAAGTATTAAACATCACAGAATAGTAGATTTAAATAGTATATACAAGAAAAACTATCAACAAACTCGTATAATAGCAATAAACAGGAATAATGAAGTACAGACTAGTGTCCCTTAAAATACATACGTTTTCTCTAATTACGTCACGCCTTTAAGAAACAAAGTCGAGAATCTTTCCAATTACAGTTACAAAATGAACCATATTGACATTACACGCATAACTACTATTACTACTCTTATTACTACAACTACTACTACTACTTACAGCCACTACTATCGCCGAAATAGTTGTACCACGTAACTTTCTCGGCTCATTGTTGACCGATAGTCCAGCACACCACGGCGGGGGCGGCCTGATAGT
>NC_087198.1:1377774-1601178 GCF_035594125.1 Scylla paramamosain
TTTTAGTGCTTTATTGCACATCACTTTCAAAAAAACTCAAAAGATATGTAAGGCCTCGCATATGAGGAAATTAAAGACCTTACAAGAAATCTGTCTTTTGAGTGTTTTTCATCATGTTAGGCATCAAAACGATAAATAATAAGGAACTCACTCTATGTGGGAATCCAAAAGAAAATTACTGTTTTATGTAGAAAAACGCTAAAACTAATGCAAACCAACCAATATCAAGAAGCAGAAAAACATTACCAGAATTGTATATTTTGAGTGTTTTTGAGCTTGTTACCTACAAAAAAAAAAACGCAAAAATTGATACAAAGCACTCTATATTGGGAAACAAAGGGACATTGCAAGAAAAGTGTATAATGAATGTTTTAAAGTTCAAAAAAACCACAAGGCAAAAAACACAAAAACTCGTGTATATGGAGAATTTTTCTAGATACCAAAATGCCGAAACTCATGAATAACACTATTAATTGAGAAACAGAACAACCTTACTAAATGCGTGTCAAAAACACTAAAAGGCAAGTTCTTTTTTTATGTAACAAGCTCAAAAACACACAAAATATACTTTTCTGTTAATGTTATTCTATCTTTTCATATTGGTTGGTTTGCATCCGTTTTAGCATTTTTTTACGTAAATCTTTAAAAGACACGTTTTCAGTAATTTTGTTTTGGATTTCCATATAGAGTGACTTTCATATTATCTATCGTTTTGGTGCCTAACATGCGGAAAAACACTCAAAAAAGATAGGTTTCTTTTCTTGTAAAGTCGTTAAATTTTCCCAAATAGGTGGCTTTACATACACTTTATGGTTTGGTACATAACTCCAAAAAAAAGGTAAAAGTAACTTTTTCCACAATTTTTCCACATAATTTCCCTGAATTTTGGCAGAATTTTGGCGTCTTGGTACCTATGAACATCAATAACAAAAAAAAAAAGCTATTATTTTATTTATTTTTTTCTCTATAAAGAGTGTTATTTGTAGGTTTTAACGTTTTGGTACTTAAAGAACTTCAAAACATTCATAATACACATTTCTCGTAATGTCCTTTCCTTTCCCAAATATCTTTGCATGTATTTAAGCGTTTTTATAGGTAATATGATGAAAAAACACTCAAAAAACACTTGTTTTTTGGTAATGTTATTCTGCTTCTGCATGCATGCGTTTTAGCGATTTGGTATGTAAGGAGCTGAAAAGCACTTCAAGGCAAGTTCTTGGTAAAAGTTGGTTTTATTGCAATATAATATGATTGCCTTGCTTTTTTAGTGCTTTATTGCCTAACACGCTCGAAAAACACTCAAAAGACACTTCTGGTAATGTCATTTTTTCCAACATAAAGCTACTTTCGCATGCTGTTTGGGGTTTTGCTAAGAATGTGAAAAAAAACACTCAAAATACACGCATTTGGTAATGTTGTTCTGTTTCCCAATTAAGATTGTTATTCATGAGTTTCAGCATTTTGGTATCTAAGAACTTCTTTTTATACACGAATTTTTGCGTTTTTTGCGTTGTGGTTCTTGTGAACCACAAGTTCTTTTGCCCAAAAATAAAAAGACACTCATTATACACGTTTCTCGTTATGTCCTTTTCTCTCATCTTCTTTCCTTTTCTCTCATCTTCTTCGTATTTTTTTTTTCTAAATAAAGAGTGTTATTTGTGGGTTTTAGCTTTTTTGGTACTTAAGGAACATAAAAACACTCATAATACACGTTTCTCTTAATGTCCTTTCGTTTCCCAAACCTAAGGTTCTTTGCATGTATTTAAGCGTTTTTATAAATAACATGATCAAAAACACTCAAAATACATGTTTTTGGTAATGTTACTCTGTTTCTCCATAAAGGGTGTTTTGCATGCGTTTTAACGTTTTGGTATGTATGGAGTTAAAAAAACACTTAAAGACAAGTTCTTCGTAAAAATTGGTTTTATTCCCATGTAATGTGATTGTTCTGCTTTTTAGTGCTTTGTTTCATATCACGCTCAAAAACACTCAAAAGACATTTTCTGGAAATATAATTTTTTTTTTCCCACATAAAGCTAGTTTCGCATGTAATTTGGGATTTTCGTAACTAAGAATGTGAAAAGCACTCAAAAAACACACATTTGGTAAGGTAGTTCTGTCTCTCAATTAAAAGTGTTATTCATGCATTTCAGCATTTTGGTATGTAAGAAACTTCTCTATATACACGAGTTTTTTGCGTTTTTTGCCTTGTGGTTCGTGTGAAACTATAAAACACTCATTATACACGTTTCTCGTAATGTTCTTTTGTTTCCCAATATAGAGTGCTTTCCATCAATTTTCGCATTTTTTTTAGGTAACAAGCTGAAAAACACAAAATACATCTTTTTGGTAATGTTATTCTATTTCTTCATATTGGTTGGTTTGCATCCGTTTTAGTGTTTTTCTTCGTAAATCACTAAAAAGACACGTTTTCAGTAATATTGTTGAAATTGCTGAAAAAAAACACTCATAAGACAGGTTTCTGGTAAAGTTGAGTAATTTCTCCATATAGGTGGCTTAGCATGCACTTCAGGGTTTTTCCAGAATTTTGGTATCTCAGTACCTATGAAGGTGAAAAAAATTTTTTTTTTCTCTCTATAATGTGTTATTTGTGAGTTTTAGCTTTTTGGTACTTAAGGAACTTAAAAACACTCAAAATACACAATTTTCGTAATGTCCTTTTCTTATACAAACATAGGGTTCTTTACATGTATTTAAGCGTTTTTATAGGTAACATGATCAAAAACACTCAAAATACATATTTTTGGTAATGTTATTCTGTTTCTCCATAAAGGGTGTTTTGCAGGCGTTTTAGCGTTTTGGTATGTAAGGAGTTAAAAAAGGGCAGGTTCTTCGTAAAAGTGGGTTTTATTCCCAAGTTATGTGATTTTTCTGCTTCTTAGTGCTTTGTTGCATATCACGCTCAAAAACACTGAAAAGACATTTTTCTGGTAATGTCATTTTTTTGCCCATATAAAGGTAGTTTCGCATGTAATTTGCCAATTTCGTAACTAAGAATGTGAAAAACACTCAAAATACACAATTTAAAAAACACTCAAAATATACCTTTTTGGTAATGTTATTCTATTTCTTCATTTTGCTTGTTTTCCATCCGTTTTAGCATTTTCTACGTAAAACACCGATAAGAAACGTTTTCAGTAATTTTGTTTTGGATTCCCATATAGATTCACTTTCTTGGGTTTTATCGTGTTGGTTCCTAACATGCTGAAAAACACTCATAAGACAGTTTTCTGGCAAGCACGTTTAATTTCTCCATATAGGTTGCTTTGCATGCACTTACGGGGGTTTGGTACATAACAGTCCGAAAAAAAAGCTAAATTTAACTTTTTTGATAATGTTCTTGTTTCATATAATTTCCTGAACTTTGCCCGAATTTTGGCACCTCTTTACCTGTGAAGATGAATAAGAATGAAAAAAAAAATATCGTTTTTATTTATTTATTTATTTATTTATTCTTAATAAAGAGTGTAATTTGTGGCTATTAGCTTTTTCGTACTTAATGAACTTAAAAACACTCATAATACACGTTTCTCGTAATGTCCTTTCATTTCCCAAAAATTGGGTTCTTTGCATGTATTTAAGCGTTTTTATTGGTAACATGATCAAAAACACTCAAAATACATGTTTTTGGTAATGTTATTCTGTTTCACCATAAAGTGTATTTTGCATGCATATTAGTGTTTTGGTATATAAGGAGCTCAAATACACTTGAAGGCAAGTTCTTGTTAAAAATTGGTTTAATTTCAATGTAATGTGATTGCCCTGCTTTTTAGTGCTTTATTGCCTAACACGCTAAAAACACTCAAAAGACATTTTTCTGGTAATGTCATTTTTTTTCCCACATAAAGCTGATTTTGCATGTAACTTGGGGTTTTGGTAACTAAGAATGTGAAAAACACTCAATATACTCACATTTGGTAAAATAGTTCTTTTTCTCAATTAAAATTCTTATTCATGAGTTTCAGCATTTTGGAATGTAAGAAACTTCTTTATATACACGAGTTTTTGCGGTTTTTGCCTTGTGGTTCTTATGAAACTATAAAACACTCATTATACTCGTTTCTCGTAATGTCCATTTGCTTCCCAATATAGAGTGCTTTCCATCCATTTTCGCGTTTTTTGTAGGTAACAATTTCAAAAACTCAAAATATACCTTTTTGGTAATGTTATTCTATTTCTTCATTTTTGTTGGTTTGCATCCGTTTTAGCGTTTTCTACGTAAAACACCGAAAAGACACGTTTTCAGTAATTTTGTTTTGAATTCCCATATAGATTGACTTTCTTGGGTTTTATCGTGTTGGTTCTTAACATGATGAAAAATACTCATAAGACAGTTTTCTGGCAAAGACGTTTAATTTCCCCATATAGGTGGCTTTGCATGCACTTTAGGGGTTTGGTACATAACAGTCCGAAAAAAAAAGCTAAATTTAACTTTTTTGATAATATTCTTATTTCATATAATTTTTTGAACTTTGCCCGAATTTTGGCATCTCTTTACCTGTGAAGATGAATAAGAATGAAAAAAAAATGTTTTTTTTTTATCTATTTATTTGTTTTTTCTTAATAAGGAGTGTAATTTGTGGCTATTAGCTTTTCGTACTTAATGAACTTAAAAACACTCATAATACACGTTTCTCGTAATGCCCTTTCATTTTCCAAAAATTGGGTTCTTTGCATGTATTTAAGCGTTTTTATTGGTTACATGATAAAAAACACTGAAAATACATGTTTTTGGTAATGTTATTTTGTTTCACCATGAAGTGCATTTTGCATGCGTTTTAGTGTTTTGGTATATAAGCTCAAAAACATTAAAAGGCAAGTTCTTATTAACAATCGGTTTTATTTCAATATAATGTGATTGCCCTGCTTTTCAGTGCTTCTTTGCCTAACACGCTCAAAAACACCCAAAAGACATTTTTCTGGTAATGTCATTTTTTCCCACATAAAGCTGGTTTCGCATGCAATTTGGGGTTTTGGTAACTAAGAATGTAAAAAAGCACTCAAAATACACACATTTAGTAAGATTGTTCTGTTTCTCAATTAAGAGTGTTGTTCATGAGTTTCAGCATTTTGGTATCTACGAAACCTCTTCATATACACTAGCTTTTGCATGCTTTGCCTTATGGTTCTTTTGAACTATAAAACACTCATTATACACTTTTCATTTTCTCCATAAAAGGTGCTTTGCATGCGTTTTAGCGTTTTCGTATGTAATGAGATCAAAAACACTTAAAGGCAAGTTCTTGGTAAAAGTTTTTATTATTCCCATGTCATGTGATTCCCCTGCTTTTTAGTGCTTTATTGCCTAACACGGTCAAAAACACTCAAAACACACTTTTCTGGTGATATCGTTTTTTTTTTTTCCCACATAAAGCTAGTTTTGCATGGAATTTGGGGTTTTGCTAACTAAGAATGTGAAAAAAAAACTCAAAACACAGGGTTTAGTAAGGTTGTTCTATTTCTTAATTAAAAGTGTTATTCATGAGTTTCAGCATTTTGGTATGTAAGAAATTTTTCTAATACACATTTAGTAAGGTATTTCTGTTTCAAAATTAAAAGTGTTATTGATGAATTTCAGCTTTTTGGTATGTAAGAACTTCTTTATGTACACGAGTTTTTGAGTTTTTTACCTTGTGGTTCTTGTCAAACAATAAAACACTCATACACGTTTCTCGTAATGTCCTCTTCTTTGCCAATATAAAGTGCTTTCCATCCATTTTTCCATTTTTTGTTGGTAACAAGCTCAAAAACACATCAAAATATATCTTTTTTGTAATGTTATTCTGTTTCTTCATATTGGTTGGTTTGCATCCGTTTTAGCGTTTTTCTACGTAAATCACTGAGAAGACACGTTTTAAGTAATATTGTTCAGATTGCTGAAAAACACTCAAAAGACAGGTTTCTGGTAAAGTCGTGAAATTTCCCCATATAGGTGCATTTGCATGCACTTCAGAGTTTGTACATAACCGGAAAAAAGCTAAAATTATTTTTTTATAATAATTTTTTTTTTACAAAATTTCCATGAATTTTGCCAGAATTTTGGCATCTCGGTACCTATGAAGATGAATACAAATTTTTGTTTCTCTCTATAAAAAGTTATTTGTTGGTTTTAGCTTTTTGGTACTTAATGAACTTAAAAACACTCATAATACACGATTTTCGTAATGTCCTCTCATTTTCCAAACATAGGGTTCTTTGCATGTATTTAGGCATTTTTATAGGTAACATGATCAAAAACACTCAAAATACATGTTTCTGGTAATGTTATTCGGTTTCTCCATAAAGGGTGTTTTGCAAGCGTTTTAGCGTTTGGTATGTAAGAAGCTCAAAAATACGTAAAGGCAGGTTCTTGGTAAAAGTTGGTTTTATTCCTATATAATGTGATTGCCCTCCTTTTTAGTGCTTTAATGCCTATCACGCTCAAAAACACTCAAAAAACACTTTTTTGGTAATGTCATTTTTTTCCCCACATAAAGCTAGTTTCGCATGCAATTTTTGGTTTTCGTAACTAAGAATGTGAAAAGCACTCAAAATACATGCATTTCGTAAGGTTTTTCTGTATTCTTAATTAAGAGTGTTATTTCTGAGTTTCACCATTTTGGTATCTAAAAAACTTCTCCATATACACCGAGTTTTGCGATTTTTGCCTTGTGGCTGTTGTGAAACTATAAAACACTCATTATACACGTTTCTCGTAATGTCCTTTTGTATCCCAATATAGAGTGCTTTCCATCCATTTTCGCGTTTTATGAAGGTAAGAAGCTCAAAAACACTCAAAATATACCTTTTTGGTAATGTTATTCTATTTCTCCATATTCGTTGGTTTGCATCCGATTTAGCGTTTTTCTACGTAAAACACTGAAATGACATTTTTTCAGTAATTTTGTGATGGATTCCCACATTGAGTGACTTCCATATTATTTATTGTTTTGTTGGCTAACATGGTGAAAGAAAAACACAAAAGACAGGTTTCTGGTAAGGTCGTTTAATTTCCCCATATAGGTGGCTTTGCATGCACTTTAGGGTTTGGTACATAACAGTCCGAAAAAAAAAAGCTAAAATTAACTCTTTTTCATAATGTTCTTTTTTCACATAATTTCCCTGAATTTTGGCAGAATTTTAGCATCTCGGTACCTATGAAGATGAATAAATAAAAATCCTATTTTTTTATTTTATTTTTTTCTATAAATTGTGTTGTTTGTGGGTTTTAGCTTTTTGGTACTTAAAGAACTTAAAAACACTCATAATACACGTTTCTCGAAATGTCCTATCGTTTCCCAAACATAAGATTCTTTGCATGTATTTAAGCGTTTTTATAGGTAACATGATCAAAAACACTCAAAATACATGTTTTTGGTAATGTTATTCTGTTTCTAAATAAACGGTGTTATGCATGCGTTTTAGCGTTTTGGTATATAAGGAGCTCAAAAACACTTAGAAAAAACACTTGATAAAAGTTGATTTTTTCCCCATGTAATGTGATTGCCCTGCTTTTTAGTGCTTTATCGCTAATCATGCAATCACACTTAAAAGACACTTTTCTGGTAATATCATTTTTTTTTCCACATATAGCTACTTTCACATAAAATTTGGGGTTTTGGTAACAAAGAATGTGAAAAACACTCAAAATACACGCATTTGGTAAGGTTGTTCTGTTTCTCAATTTAGAGTGTTATTTTTTTTATAAAGCTTTTTGGTACTTATGGAACTTAAAAACCCATAATACACGTTTCTCATAATGTCCTTTCGTTTCCCAGACATAGGGTTCTTTGCATGTATTTAAGCGTTTTTAGAGGTAACATGATCAAAAACACTCAAAATAAATGTTTTTGGTAATGTTAATCTGTTTCTCCATAAAGGGTGTTTTGCATGTGTTTTAGCGTTTTGGTACATAAGGAGTTAAAAAACACTTAAAAGTTGGTTTTATTCCCATGTAATGTGATTGCCCTCCTTTTTAGTGCTTTATTGCCTAACTCTCTCAAAAACCCTCAAAAGATATTTTCTGGTAATGTCATTGTTTTTTCCCACATAAAGCTAGTTTTGCATGCAATTTGGGGTTCTAATAACTAAGAATGTGAAAAACACTCAAAATATACGCATTTAGTAATGTTATTCTGTTTCTTAATTAAGAGTGTTATTCAGGAGTTTCAGCATTTTGGTATCTAAGAAACTTCTCCATATACACTAGTTTTTGCGTTTTTTGCTTCGTGGTCCTTGTGAAACTATAAAATACTCATTATGCACGTTTCTCGTAATGTCTTTTTATTTCCCAATATAGAGTGCTTTGCATCCATTTTCACGTTTTTTTTTTTTGTTGGTCACAAGCTCAAAAATACTTAAGATATACCTTTTTGGTAATGTTATTCTATTTCTTCATATTGGTCTGTTTGCATCCGTTTTAGCGTTTTTTTTTTTTACGTAAAACACTGAAAAGAGACGTTTTCAGTAATTTTGTTTTGGATTCCCATATAGAGTGACTGCCATATTACTCGTATTTATCGTTTTGGTGTCTAATATGCTGAAAAAACACTTAAAAGACAGTTTGTAAAGTCGTTTAATTTCCCCATATAGATGGGTTTGCATGCACTTTAGGGTTTGGTACATAAGTCCGAAAAAAAAAAGCTAAAATTAACTTTTTCGATAATGTTCTTTTATCCACATAATTTCCCTGAATTTTAACAGAATTTTGGCATCTCGGTACCTCTGAAGATAAATAACAAAAAAAAATTATTATTTTCTTTTATTTTATTTATTATTTTTATTTATTTATTTTTTTTTTTTGTTTCTTCATAAAGAGTGTTATTTGTGGGTTTTAGCTTTTTGGTATTTAAGAAACTTAAAAACATTTTTAATACATGTTTCTCGTAATGTCCTTTCGTTTCCCAATCATAGGATTCTTTGCATGTATTTAAGCGTTTTTATAGGTAACATGATGAAAAACACTCAAGGTTTTTGTAATGTTTTTGTTTTTCTCCATAAAGGATTTTTTGCATTTGTTTTAGCGTTTTGGTATGTAATGAGCTCAAAAATATTTAACAGCAAGTTCTTGGTAAAAGTTTCTTTTATTCACATGTACTCGTAATGTGATTGCCCTTCTTTCAAGTATTTTATTGCCTAACACGCTCATAAACACTGAAAAAAAATTTTCTGGGAATATAATTTTTTCCCCACATAAACCTAGTTTCGCATGCAATTTCGTATTTTGGTGACAAAGAATGTGAAAACACTCAAAATACACGCATTTGGTAAGGTTGTTCTGTATCTCAATCAAGAGTGTTATTCATGAGTTTCAGCATTTTGGTATCTAAGAAACTTTTGCCTTGTGGTTGTTGTGAAACTATAAAACACTCATTATACAGGTTTCTCGTAATGTCCTTTTGTTTCCCAATATAGAGTGCTTTGCATCCATTTTCGCGTTTTTTGTAGGTAACAGGCTCAAAAACACTCAAAATATACCTTTTTGTCAATGTCATTCTATTTCTTCATATTGGTTTGTTTGCAATCCGTTTTAGCGTGTTTCTACGTAAAACACTGAAAAGACAAGTGTTAAGTAATTTTGTTTTGGATTCCCATATAGAGTGACTTCCATGTTATTTATTGTTTTTGTGCCTAACATGCTAAAAACACTCAAAAGACAGGTTTCTGGTAAAGTTGTTTAATTTCCTATAGAGGTGGCTTTGCATGCAATTTAGGTTTTGGTACATAACTTAAGTGAAAAAAAGCTAAAATTAACTTTTTATGATAATGTTCTTTTTTTCCATATAATTTCCCTGAATTTTGCTAGAATTTTGGCATCTCGGTACTTATGAAGAAGAATAACAAAAAAAAGGAAAATTCTTTTTTTTTTCTCTATAAAGAGTGTTATTTGTGGATTTTAGCTTTTTGGTGCTTAAGGAATTTAATAATATTCATAATACACGTTTCCCAAACATAGGGTTCTTTCCATGTATTTAAGCGTTTTCATAGGTAACATGATCAAAAACACTCTAAATACATGTTTTTGGTAATGTTATTCCGTTTCTTCATAAAGGGTGTTTTGCATGCGTTTTAGTGTGTTGGTATGTTAGGAACTCAAAAACACTTAAAGGCAAGTTCTTGGTAAAAGTTGGTTTTATTCCCATGTAATGTGATTGCCTTGCTTTGTAGTGCTTTATTGCCTAACACGCTCAAAAACACTCAAAAGACATTTTTCTGGAAATGTCTTTTTTTTTTCTTGCCACATAAAGCTAGTTTCGTATGCAATTTGGGGTTTTGGTAACCAAGAATGTGAAAACACTCAAAATACACGCATTTGGTAAGGTTGTTCTGTTTCTCAATTGAGTGTTATTCATGAGTTTCAGGGTTTTGGTATCTAAGAATCTCAAAAACACTTATAATGCACGTTTCTCGTAATGTCCCTTTTTTTCCTCATTTAGGGTGCTTTCCATGCACCCTAAATTTACTAACAACACTACTAATTCCACTATCCAAGTCATTGACATATATTACAAACAACATTTGCCCTAATACTAATAATCCCTTTGTCACCCCACTCGGATTTAGAGCCGTTTATTACAACACTCTGTCGCCTGCCGCTTGGCCATGACGTTATCCAGATTACTTATAACCTTTTTCCAATTCTTAAATACTGTGGAATATATTTCATCTGGTCCTGGTGACTTGAACTTTTCAGCTTATCTATCTCCTGTTCCACTATCTCTTTAGTTATGGTAATATCTGTCAGCTTCTCATTATCTTCTACTCTAAATATCTTGTCACTATTCGGCAAATCCTGCATGTTTTCCTGGGCAAAGACAGTTAAAAAATACTCGTTCACAATTTTACTAATCTCCTCCCAACAACTAAGCAGGTCCCATTCTGCTGTCTTCAAGGAACTATTGTTTCTCTATTCTTCGTCTTATATGCCTGATAAAATCCCTTGGGGTCTATCTTCGCTTGGCTGGCTACCTTTAATTCATAACTATTTTTAGCTTTCCTTGTTAAACTCCTGACTTTTCTAATTCATTATATTATGGCCTTAAAACCACTTTCCCTGTCTTTAATCTCATATATACTTCTCTTTCGCCCTATGTAATGTTTTAACCTCTCATCCATTTATGATCATTTTTCTGCGATCTTATTCTTGTGTAAGGGATGTTCCCTAACTGTCCTGAATGTAATTTATCAACGAAATATTTATTTCGCTTCTCTATAAAGGGTGTTTTGCTTGAGTTTTAGCGTTTCTGTACATAAGAACCTTTAAAACACGTTTTTAGTAATGTTATTTTGTATTCCTTTATGGAGCGCTTTCCATGCTTTTCAGCGTTTTGGTGTCTAACACGTTGAAAAAACACTCAAAAGACACGTTGATGAAAATGTTTCGTTTCCCGATAAAGGGGGCTTCCAATGCATTTTGTCTTTTGGTACTTAACAATATGAAAAAAAAAGTTTAAGTAAAAGTTTTCGGTTGAGTTATTTTTCCATATAAAGTTCTAATCATGTGTTTTTGAGTCTGGGTACCTAGAAAGCTCAAAATCTCTCATAATACACTTTTCTCGTAATGTCCTTTCTTTTCTCCATGAAAGATGCTTTGCGTGTAATTTGGCACTTTTATACTTAACAAGCACAAAAACAATCAAAATACAAGTTTTTGGTAATGCTAATTTGTTTCTCCGTAAAGGTTGTTTTGCATGTTTTTCTGCGATTTCGGATGTAAGAAGGTGAAAAACGCTCTAAAGATACTTTCTTGGTAATGTTATGTTATATTGCCAAATAGGGTGCTTTCAATGCATTTTAGTATTTTGATTCCTAACACTCAAGTAAACACTCAAAAGACACGTTTCCTGTAATATAGTTTTGCTTCTTCATATAGGGATCTGCATGCATTATGATGTTTTGCTACATAATGTGAAAAACGCTCAAAATAAAGATTTTAGGTAATGTTCTTTTTCTCTATATAGGGTGCTATTCATCCTTTTCAGCGTTTTGGTACTTAGAAAGCTTACTTAGAAAGCTCAGAAACACAAATAAAACTTGTTTCTCCAAACGTCTTTCCATCTTCCCATAAAGATTGCTTTTGTATGTATTTTGACGTTTTGGTACATAAAAAGGAAAAAAATAACACAAAAAACACGTTTTTGGTGATGTTCTGTTTCTCTATTAAGAGATATATAATATATTTAATTTTCATTCAGGCGGTTTAGTGTTTGGTACCTAAGAGACTCAAAACTCTGATAATACACGTTTCTCGTAATATCCTATCATTTCCTCATACAGGGTGCTTTAAATGCATTTTTAAGATGATGTATGTAACAGACTCAAAAAGACTCAAAATACACGATTTTGGTAATTTTTTTTTCTGTTTGGTAAGATTATTCGTGTTTGTTGCATGCGTTTTAGCGTTTTGGAACGTAAAAAGTTTAAAACACTTAAAAGACATGCTTATTATTTTGCATTTCTATGTAAGGTGCTTTCCATGCTATTTAGCGTTTTCGTGCTTAACACGCGGAAAAACACATAAAAACACATTTCTTACATTGTTGTTTAATTTTCTCGTATAGCGAGCAAGCATTATGGTGTTTTGCTACCTGACAATGTGAAAAACATTCAAATTACACGATTTTGGTAAAGTTTTTTTCTTTCTCCATTTTTGCGTTTTGGTACCTGAGAAGCTAAAAAAAAAAAAAAAACTCATAATACACGTTTTTTTCATGTCCTTTCGTTTCCTCATATAGGCTGTTTTTGGTGCTTTGGCACCTAACAGGGTGTTTGTATGTATTTTGACATTTTTGTTCGTAAGAACCTAAAAAAACACTCTAAAGACACGTTTTAGTAAAGTTCTTTTGTATTCTCCTATGGGGTGATTTCGTTGCTTCTTACTGATTTGGTGCCTAACACGCCCAAAAAATAACAAAAGACAAGTTTGTAGTGATTTCGTTTCGTTTCTTCATATAGGTTGCTTTACATGCATGTTGGCGTTTTGATAATTATCAATGTAAAAAAATACACGTTTTTGGTAAGTTTGTTCTTTTTCTTCAGAGCACTATTGAAGTACTGATTTGGTACTTAAGAAAGTAATAAAAAAAACAAAACAAAAAAAAATTATCGTAATGTCCTTTTTATTTTCATATGCAGGGTGATTTGTTTGATGACAGGCGATTTTGTACATAATAAGCTCAAAAAAAAAAAATACACGTTTTTGGTTAATGTATTCTGTTTCTCTATATATGGAATTTTCATACGTTTTTAAAGTCGTTTCATATATCTATATATGGGTCTTTGCATGAATTTTGGCTTTTTGGTAACTAACAATGTCATAACACTCAAAATGCACGTTTTTTTTTTTTGGCAGTATTGTTCTGTTTCTCCATATAGAGTGTTTTCATGCGTTTTACCCTTTTGATACTAAGAAAATAAAAAACACTCATAATGCACGTTTCTCGTAAAGTCTTTTAATTTTTCCCATATAAGGTATTTCCGATTCATTTAGGCGTTTTTTTACGTAACAAACTTACAAAAGACTCAAAATACTTGTTTTGTATGCGTTTTAGCGTTTCCGTATGTAAGGAGCTTAAAAACACTTAAAGGCAAGTTATTGGTACAAGATGGTTTTATTCCCATGTAATGTGATTGCCCTGCTTTTTTAGTGCATTATTGCGTAACACGCTCAAAAAAAAAAAAAAAAAACTTAAAAAGACACTTTTCTGGAAATATTTTTTTTCACAAATAAAGCTAGTTTCGCATGCAATTTGGGGTTTTGGTAAGTAAGAATGTTAAAAAGATTCAAAATACACCCATTTGGTAAAGTTGTTCTGTTTCCCAATTGAGTGTTATTCATGAATTTCAGCATTTTGGTATAAAAGAAACATCTCCATATACACGAGTTTTTGCGTGTTTTGCCTTGTGGTTCTTGTGAAACTATAAAACACTCATTTTACACGTTTCTCGTAATGTCCTTTTCTTTCCCAATATAGAGTGCTTTGCAACTATTTTCGCGTTTTCTGTAGGTAACAAGCTCAAAAACACTCATAATATAACTTTTTAGTAATATTATTCTATTTCTTCATATTGGTTGGTTTGCATCTGTTTTAATGTTTTTCTAATTAAAACACTAAAAAGACACGTTTTCAGTAATTTTGTTTTGGATTCCCATATAGAGTGACTTCCATATTATTTATCGTTTTGGTGCCTAACTTGCTGAAAAACACTGAAAAGACAGGTATCTGGTAAAGTCGTTTAATTTCCTCATATAGGCTTTGCATACACTTTAGGGTTTGGTACATAACAGTCCGAAAAAAAAGAAGCTAAAAATAACTTTTTTCATATTATTTTTTTTCACATAATTTCCCTGAATTTTGCCAGATTTTTTGCATCTGTATGAAGATAAATAAAAAAAAAAAAAATCCTTGTTTTTATTTATTTATTTATTTTCTCTATAAAGATTATTATTTGTGGGTTTTAACTCTTTTCGTACTTATGGAACTTAAAAACACTCATAATACACGTTTCTCGTAATGTCCTTTCGTTTCCCAAACATAGATTTCTTTGCATGTATTTAAGCGTTTTTATACGTAACAGATCAAAAACACCGAAAATTAATGTTTTTCGTAATGTTATTTTGTTTCTCCATAAGGGGTGTTTTGCATGCATTTTAGTGTTTTGGTATGTAAGGAGCTGAAAAACACTTAAAGACAAGTTCTTGGTAAATGTTGGTTTTATTCCCAAGTAATGTCATTTCCCTGCTTTTTTGTGCTTTATTGCCTAACACGCTCAAAAACACTCAAAAAACACTTTTTTCTGGTAATGTCATTTATTTCCCACATAAAGCTAGTTTCGCATGTAATTTCGAGTTTTGTGAAAAAAAACTCAAAATACACGCATTTGGTAAGGTTGTTCTGTTTCTCAATTAAGAGTGTTATTCATGAATTTCAGCGTTTTGGTATCTAAGAAACATCTTCATATACACGAGTTTTTGCTTGTTTTTTCCTTGTGGTTCTTCTGAAACTATAAAACACATTATAAACGTTTCTCGTAATGTCCTTTTGTTTCCCAATATAGAGAGATTTGCATCCATTTTCGCTCAAAAACAAAAAAATAATACCTTTTTTGGTAATATTATTCTATTTCATGATATTAGTTGATTTGCATTCGTTTTAGCGTTTTTCCACGTAAAACACTGAAAAGACACGTTTTCAGTAATTTTCCTTTGGATTTCCATACAGACTGACTTCCATATTATTAATTGTTTTGGTGCCTAACATACTGAAAAACAGGCAAAAGACAGGTTTCAGATAAAGTCGTTTAATTTCCCCATATAGGAGGCTCTATATGCAGTTTAGGGTTTGGTACATAACAGTCTGAAAAAAAAAAGCTAAAATTAACTTTTTTGATTTTTTTTCACATAAATTCCCTGAATTTTGCCAAAATTTTGGCATCTCGGTACCTATGAAGATTAATAACAAAAAAAAATGCTATTTTTCATTTATTTATTTATTTTTGGTACTTAAGGAACGTATAAACACTCATAATACTCGTTTCTCGTAATGTCCTTTTGTTTCCTAAAGATAAGGTTCTTTGCATGTATTTAAGCGTTTTTATAGGTAACATGATCAAAAACACTCAAAATATACCTTTTTCATAATGTTATTCTATTTCTTCATATTGGTTGGTTTCATTCCGTTTTAGCGTTTTTCTACGTTAAACACAGAAAAGACACGTTTTCAGTAATTTTGTTTTTGATTCCCATATAGAGTGACTTCCATGTTATTTATCGTTTTGATGCCTAACATGCTGAAAAACACTCAAAAGACAGGTTTCTTGTAAAGTCGTTTAATTTCCCCATATAGGTAGCTTTGCATACACTTTAGGGTTTGGTACATAAGTCCGAAAAAAAGCTAAAATTAACTTTTTTCATAATATGCTTTTTTCACGTAATTTTCCTGAATTTTGCCAGAATTTTTGCATCATGGTACCTATGAAGATCAATAAAAAAATGCTATGTTTTTATTTTTTTTATTTTTTTTCTCTATAAAGAGTGTTATTTGTGGTTTTTAGCTTTTTGGTACTTAAGGAACTTCTAAACACTCATAATACACATTCTTCGCAATGTCCTTTCATTCCCAAACATAGGGTTCTTTGCATGTATTTAGGCGTTTTTATTGGTAACAATCCCAAAAACACTCAAAATACATGTTTTTTGAGAATGTTATTCTGTTTTTGCATAAAGGGTGTTTTGCATGGGTTTTAGCGTTTTGGTATGTAAGGAGCTCAAAAAAACTTAAAAGCAAGTTCTTGGTAAAAGTTGGTTATATTCCCAAGTAATGTGATTGCCCTGCTTTTTAGTGCTTTATTACCTAACACGCTGAAAATCACTAAAAAGACACTTTTTTTAGTAATTTTTTTTTCCATAGTTCCGCATGTAATTTGGGGTTGGACCACTAAGAATGTGAAAAAAAACACTCAAAATACACTCATTTCCTAAGATTGTTCTGTTTCTCAATTAAGAGTATTATTCATGAGTTTTAGCATTTTGGTATCTAAGAAACTTCTCCATAGATACGAGTTTTTGCGTTTTTTGCCTTATGGTTCTTGAAAAGTATTAAAACATTCATTATACAATTTTCTTGTAATATCCTTTTTTTTTCCCAATACAGACTGCTTTACATTCATTTTTACGTTTTTTGTAGGTAACAAGCTCAAAAACACTCAATTTTTTTGTAATGTTATTCTATTTCTTCATATTGGTTGGTTTCCATCCGTTTTAGGGTTCTACGCTAAAACTGAAAAGACACGTTTTCAGTAATATTGTTGAAATAACGGAAAACAGCGACACGTTTCTTGTAAAGTCGTGTAATTTCCTCATATAGGTGGCTTTGCATGCACTTCCGGGTTTCGTACATAACTCCGGAAAAAGCTAAAATTATTTTTTTTCACATAATTTCCCTGAATTTTCTCAGAATTTTGGCATCTCGGTACCAATAAAGATGAATAACAAAAAAAATCTATTTAAAAAAAAAAATTTTCTCTATAAAGTGTTATTTGTGGGTTTCAGATTTTTGGTACTTAAGGAAATTAAACATACTCATAATACACGTTTTTCGTAATGTCCTTTCGTTTCACAAACATAGCGTTCTTTGCATGTATTTAAGCGATTTTATAGGTAACATGATCAAAAACACTCAAAATACATGTTTTTGGTAATGTTTTTCTGTTTCTCCATAAAGGTTGTTTTGCATGTGTTTAGCGGTTTGGTATGTAAGAAGTTAAAAAACACTTAAAGGCAAGTTCTTCGTAAAATTTGGTTTTATTCCAATGTAATGTGATTGTTCTGCTTTTAAGTGTTTTGTTGCATATAACGCTCAAAAACACTCAAAAGACACTTTTTTGGTAATGTCATTTTTTTCCCCACATAAAGCTAGTTTCGCATGTAATTTGGGATTTTCATAACTAGGAATGTGAAAAACACTCAAAATACACACATTTGGTAAGGTAGTTCTGTTTTTCAATTAAAAGTGTTATTCTTGAGTTTTAGCGTTTTGGTATGTAAGAAACTTCTCTATATACACGAATTTTTGCGTTTTTTGCCTTGTGGTTCTTGTGAAACTATAAAACACTCATTATACACGTTTCTCGTAACGTCTTTTGCTTACCTATCCATTTGCGCGTTTTTTGTAAGTGAAAAGCTCAAAAACACTTTTTGGTAATGTTAATCTATTTCTTCATATTTGTTGGTTTGCATCCGTTTCAGCGTTTTTTTACGTAAAACACTGAAAAGAAATGTTTTCAGTAATTTTGTTTTGGATTCACATATTGACTGACTTCCATATTATTTATCGTTTTAGTGCCTAACATGCTGAAAAACACTGAAAAGACAGGTTTCTGGAAAAGGCGTTTAACTTCCTTATATAGGTGGCATGGACTTTAGAGTTTGGTACATAAAAATCCGAAAAAGAGCTATAATAAACTTTTTTGATAATGTTCTTTTCTCCACATAAGTTCCCTGAATTTTGGCAGAATTTTGGCATCTTGGTACCTATGAAAATCAATATAAAAAAAGCTATTTTTTTTATTTATTTATTTTTCTCTATAAAGAGTGTTATTTGTGGGTTTTAACGTTTTGGTACTTAAGGAACTTTAAACGGTCCTAATACACGTTTCTCGTAATGTCCTTTCGTTCCCAAACATAGGGTTCTTTGCATGTATTTAAGCGTTTTTATAGGTAACATGATCAAAACACTTAAAACACATGTTTTTAGTAATGTTATTCTGCATCTCCATTGAGGAGTTTTTGCATGCATTTTAGCGTTTTGGTTTTTAAGAAGGTCAAAAACACTTCAAGGCAAGTTCTTGGTAAAAGTTGGTTTTATTCCCATGTAATGTGATTGCCCTGTTTTTTTTTTTTGTGTGATTTATTGCCTAACACGCTCAAAAACACTCAAAAGACACTTCAGGTAATGTCTTTTTTTTTTCTAACATAGTTTCACGTGCTATTTCGAGTTTTGCTAAGAATGTGAAAAACACTCAAAATACACGCATATGGTAAGGTTGTTCTGTTTCTCAATTAATATTGTTATTCATGAGTTTCAGCATTTTGGTATCTAAGAAACTTCTTTATATACACGAGTTTTTGCGTTTTTTGCGTTTTGGTTCTTGTGAACCACAAGTTCTTTTGCTCAAAAATAATAAGACACTCATGACACACGTTTCTTGTAATGTCCTTTTGTTTCCATTTTCGCGTTTTTTGTAGGTAACAAGCTCAAAAACACTCAAAATGTACCTTTTTGGTAATGTTATTTTATTTCATCTTATTGGTTGGGTTGCATCCGTTTTAGCGTTTTTCTACGTAAAACACCGAAAAGACACGTTTTCAGTAATTTTATTTTACATTCCAATATAGAGTGACTTGCATATTATTTACCGTTATGGTGCCAAACAAGCTGAAAAACACTCATAAGACAGTTTTCTGGCAAAGACGTTTGATTTGCCCATATAAAAGGCTTTGCATGTACTTTAGGGTTTGGTACATAACAGTACGAAAAAAAAAAGCTAAAATTAACTTTTTTGATAATTGACTTATATTTTCCTGAATTTTGTCCAAATTTTGGCATCTAGGTACCTGTGAAGATGAAAAAAGAAAGAAAAAAATATCGTATTTATTTATTTATTTTTTCTCAATAAAGAGTGTTATTTGTGGCTTTTAGCTTTTTGGTAAATAGTGATCTTAAAAACACTCATAATACACGTTTCTCGTAATGTCCTTTCGTTTCCCAAAAATAGGGTTCTTTCCATGTATTTAAGCGTTTTTATTGGTAACTTGATCAAAAACACCTCAAAATATATGTTTTTGGTAATGCTATTCTCTTTCTCCATAAAGTGTGTTTTGCAGGCGTTTTAGCGTTTTGGTATATAAGGAGCTCAAAACACTTAAAGGCAAGTTCTTGGTAAAAAATGATTTTATTGCCATGTAAAGTGATTCCCATGGTTTTTGTTGCTTTATTACCTATCAGGCTCAAAAACACTCAAAAGACACTTTTCTGGTAATGTCATTTTTTTTCCCACATAAAGCTGGTTTCGCATGCAATTTGGGATTTTGGTAACTAAGAATGTGAAAAGCACTCTAAATACACGCATTTAGTAAAGTTGTTCTGTTTCTCAATTAAGAGTGTTATACATGAGTTTCAGCATTTTGGTATCTAGGAAACTTCTCCATATACACGAGTTTTTGCGTTTTTGCCTTGTTGTTCTTTTGAACTATAATACACTCACTATACACTTTTCTCGCAATGTCCCTTTGTTTCCCAAAATATAGTCCTTTGTATCAATTTTAGAGTTTTTTTGTAGGTAACAAGCTCAAAAACACTCAAAAAATACCTTTTTAGTGTTTTTTTCTATTTCTTGATATTGGTTGGTTTGCATCCATTTTAACGTTTTTCTACGTAAAACACTGGGAAGACACGTTTTCAGTAATTTTGTTTTGGATTCTCATATAAAGTGAGTTCCTTATTATTTATCATTTTTGTGCCTAACATGCTGAAAAACACTCAAAAGACAGATTTCTAGTAAGGTCGTTTAATTTCCTCATATAAGAGGCTTTGCATGCACTTTAGGGTTTGGTATATAACAGTCCGAAAAAAAAGCAAAAAAAAACTTTTTTTATAATTTTCTTTTATCATATAATAGCCCGGAATTTTCCCAGAATTTTGGCATCTCGGTACCTATGAAGATTAATAACAAAAAAAAACTATTTTTTTTTTTTTTATTTATTTATTTTTTTGTATAAAAAGAGTGTTATTTGTGGGTTTTAGCTTTTCGGTACTGAAGGAACTAAAAAACACTCATAATACATATTTCTCGTAATGTCTAATCGTTTCCCAAACATGAGGTTCTTTGCATGTATTTAAGCGTTTTTATAGATAACATGATCAAAAACACTCAAAATACATATTTTTCGTAATGTTATTCTGTTTCTCCATAAAGTTTGTTTTGCATGCGTTTTAGCGGTTTGGTATATAAGGAGCTCAAAAACATTTAAAGGCAAGTTTTTGGTATAAATTGGTGTTATTCCAATGCAATATGATTACCCTGCTTTTTAGTGCTTTATTGCCTATCACGCTCAAAAACACTTAAAAGACACTTTTCTGGTAATGTCATTTTTTTCTCATATAAAGGTTGTTTCGCATGCAATTTGGGGTTTTGGTAGCTAAGAATGTGAAAAGCACTCAAAATACACGCATTTAGTAAGGTTGTTCTGTTTCTCAATTAAGAGAGTTTCAGCATTTTTGTATCTAGGAACCTTCTCCATATACACGAGTTTTTGTGTTTTTTGCCTTTTGGTTCTTTTGAACTATAAAAAACTCATTATACACTTTTCTTGCAAAGTCCTTTTGTTTTCTTATGTAGAGTGCTTTGCATCAATTTTCGCGTTTTTTGTAGGTAACAAGCTGAAAAACATTCAAAATATACCTTTTTGGTAATGTTTTTCTATTTCTTGATATTGGTTGCTTTGCATCCGTTTTAGCGTTTTTCTACGTAAACCACAGAAAAAACACGTTTTCATCAATTTTTTTTTATTCACATATAGAGTGAGTTCCTTATCGTTTTGGTGGTATTTATCGTTTTTTATGCTGAAAACACTCAAAAAACAGTTTTCTGTTAAGGTCGTTTAATTTACTGTTTGGATGCACTTTAGGGTTTGGTACATAACAGTTTGAAAAAAAAACTAAAATTAACGTTTTTGATAATTTTCTTTTATCATATAATAGTCCTGAATTTTCCCAGAATTTTGGCATCTCGGTACATATGAACATAAATAACACAAAAAAAAAAATCCTACTTTTTATATTTTCTTACTTTTTTTCTAAATAAAAAGTGTTATTTGTGGGTTTTAGCTTTTTGGTACTTAAGGAACTTAAAAACACCTATAATACACATTTCTCGTAGTGTCCTTTCGTTTCGCAAACATAAGGTTCTTTGCATGTATTTAAGCGTTTTTATAGATAAGATGATCAAAAACACTCAAAATATATGTTTTTGGTAAATTTATTCTGTTTCTCCATAAAAAGTGTTTTGCATGCGTTTTAGCGTTTTGGTGTGTAATGAGCTCAAAAAAACATAAAGGCAAGATCTTCGTAAAAGTTGTTTTTGTTCCCATGAAATGCGATTGACCTGATTTTTAGTGCTTTATTGCCTAACACGCTGAAAAACACTCAAAAGACACTTTTCTGGTAATATTATTTGTTTTCCCACATAAAGCTAGTTTTGCATGGAATTTGGGGTTTTGGTAACTAAGAATGTGAAAAAAAAAACTCAAAACACAGACGTTTAGTCTATTTCTTAATTAAAAGTGTTATTCATGAGTTTCAGCATTTTGGTATATAAGAAACTTTTCTAATACACACATTTCATAAGGTATTTCTGTTTCAAAATTAAAAGTGTTATTCATAAGTTTCAGCTTTTTGGTATATAAGAAACTTCTTTATGTACACGAGTTTTTGAGTTTTTTACCTTGTAGTTCTTGTCAAACTATAAAACACTCATAGACGTTTCTCGTAATGTCCTTTTCTTTACCAATATAAAGTGCTTTCCATCCATTTTTTGCATTTTTTGTAGGTAACAAGCTCAAAAACACATCAAAATATATTTTTTTGGTAATGTTACTCTATTTCTTCATATTGGTTGGTTTACATCCGTTTTAGCGTTTTGTTGTTTGTTTGAATATTGTTTGTATTCAGTATTGTATTCAGTAATAGTGTTGAAATTGCTGAAAAACACTCAAAAGACAGGTTTCTGGTAAAGTCGTGTAATTTACCCATATAGGTGGATTTGCATGCACTTGAAGGTTAGTACATAACTCCGGAAAAAAGATAAAAAAAAAAATTTTTTATATTCCCATGAATTTTGCCAGAATTTTGGCATCTCGGTACCTATGAAGATGAATAACAAAAAAAAAAGTTTTTATCTCTATATAAAGAATGTAATCTGTGGGTTTTAGCTTTTTTGGTACTTAAGGAACTTAAAAACACTCATAATACACGATTTTCGTAAATTCCTTTTGTTTTACAAACATAGGGTTCTTTACATGTATTTAAGCGTTTTTATAGGTTATATGATCAAAAACACTCAAAATACATGTTTTTGGTAATGTTATTCTGTTTCTCCATAAAAGGTGTTTTGCATGCGTTTTAGCGATTCTGTATGTAAGGAGTTAAAAACACTTATAGGCAAATTCTTCGTAAAAGTTGGTTTTATTCCCATGTAATGTGATTTTTCTGCTTTTTAGTGCTTTGTTGCATATCACGCTCAAAAACACTAAAAAGACACTTTTTTGGTAATGTCATTTTTTTTCCCCACATCAAGGCAGTTTCGCATGTAATTTTGCACTTTCGTAACTAAGAATGTGAAAAACACTCAAAATACACAATTTGGTAAGGTAGTCCTGTTTATCAATTAAAAGTGTTATTCATGCATTTCATCATTTTGGTATGTAAGAAATTTCTCTATATACACGAGTTTTTGCGTTTATTGCCTTGTGGTTCTTTTAAAACTATAAAACACTCATTATACACGTTTCTCGTAATGTCGTTTTGTTTCCTAATATAGAGTGCTTTACATCCATTTTTGCATTTTTTTTGTAGGTAACAAGCTCAAAAATACTCAAAATATATCTTTTTGGTAATGTTATTCTATTTCTTCATAAAGGTTGGTTTGCATCCGCTTTAGAGTTTTTCTACGTAAAACACTGAAAAGACACGTTTTCAGTAATTTTCTTTTTGATTCTCATATTCACTGACTTCCATATTATTTATCGTTTTAGTGCCTAACATGCTGAAAAACACTGAAGGGACAGGTTTCTGGTAAAGTCGTTTAATTTCCCTATAGAGGTGGCTTTGCATGCACTTTAGGGTTTGGTACATAACAATCCGAAAAAAAAGCTATAAATAACTCTTTTGGTAATGTTCTTTTTTCCACATAAATTCCCTGAAATTTGGTAGAATTTTGGCATCTCGGTACCTATATGGATAAATAACAAAAAAAAATAAATAAATAAAAAAAAAATAAATAAATAAATAAAAAATCCAATTTTTCAAATTTTTGTTAATTATTTTTTTCTAGATAAAGAGTGTTATATGTGGGTTTTAGCTTTTAGGTACTGAAAGAACTTTTAGGTACTGAAAGAAAAACACTCATAATACACGTTTCTCGTAATGTCCTTTCGTTTCCCAAACATAAAGTTCTTTGCATGTATTTAAGCGTTTTTATAAATATCATGATCAAAAACACTCAAAATACATGTATTTGGTAATATTATTCTGTTTCTCCATAAAATGTATTTTGCATGCATTTTAGCGTTTTGGTATGTAAGGAGCTCCAAAACACTTAAAGGCAAGTTCTTGGTAAAATTTGCTTTTATTCCCATGTAATGTGATTGCCCTTCCTTTTAGTGCTTTATTGCGTAACACGTTCAAAAACACTCAAAAGACATGCAAGGCCTCGCATATGAGGAAATAAGAGACCTTACCAGAAATCTGTCTTTTGAGTGTTTTCAGCACGTTAGGCACCAAAACGATAACTAATAAAGAACTCACTCTATGTGGGAATCCAAAAGAAAATTGCTGAAAACCTGTTTTCTCAGTGTTTTACGTGTTTACGCAAACCAACCAATATCAAGAAGCAGAAAAACATTACCAAAAATGTATATTTTGAGTGTTTTTGAGCTTGTTACCTACAAAAAAAAAACGCAAAAATTGATACAAAGCACTCTATATTGGGAAACAAAAGGGACATTGCAAGAAAAGTGTATAATGAATGTTTTATAGTTCAAAAAAACCACAAGGCAAAAAATGCAAAAACTCGTGTATATGGAGAAGTTTTCTAGATACCAAAATGCAGAAACTCGTGAATAACAATCTTAATTGAGAAACAGACCAAATGCGTGTCAAAAACACTAAAAGGCAAGTTCTTCGTAAAAGTTGGTTTTATTCCCATGTAATATGATTGCCATGCTTTTTAGTGGTTTATTGCCTAACACGCTGAAAAACACTCAAAGACACTTTTCTGGTAATGTCATATTTTTCCCACATAAAGCTAGTTTCGCATGGAATTTGGGGTTTTGGTAACTAAGAATGTAAAAAAACACTCAAAATACACGCATTTAGTGATTTTGTTCTGTTTCTTGATTAAAAGTGTTATTCGTGAGTTTCAGAATTTTGGTATCTTAGAAACTTCTCCATACAGTCGAGTTTTTGCGTTTTTTGCCTTGTGATTCTGGTGAAACTATAAAACACTCATTATATACGCTTCTAGTTATGTCCTTTTTTTTTCCTTATATAGAGTGCTTTGCATCCATTTTCGCGTTTTTTTTATGTAACATGCTCAAAAACACACAAAATATACTTTTTTGGTAATGTTATTCTATTTATTTATATTAGTTGGTTTGCATCTGTTTTAGCGTTTCTCTGCGTAAATCTTTTAGAAGACACGTTTCCAGTAATTTTGTTTTGGATTTCCATATAGAGTGACTTTCATATCATTTATCGTTTTGGTGCCTAACATGCTTTTTGGTGCCTTTTGCTTCCCAATATAGAGTGCTTTTCATCCATTTTCGCGTTTTTTGTAGGTAACAATTTCAAAAACACAAAAAATATACCATTTTGGTAATGTTAATCTATTTCTTCATTTTGGTTGTTTTGCATCCATTTTAGCGTTTTCTACGTAAAACACCGAAAAGACACGTTTTCAGTAATTTTGTTTTAGATTCTCATATAGATTGACTTCCTTGGGTTTTATCGTGTTGGTTCTTAACATGCTGAAAAACACTCATAAGACAGTTTTCAGGCAAAGACATTTAATTTCCCCATATAGGTGGCTTTGCATGCACTTTAGGGGTTTGGTACATAACACTCCGAAAAAAAAAGCTAAATTTAACTTTTTTGATAATGTCCTTATTTCATATAATTTCCTGAAATTTTCCCGAATTTTGGCACCTCGTTACCTGTGAAGATGAATAAGAATGAAAAAAAATTTTTTTTTTCTCAATAAAGAGTGTAATTTGTGGCTTTTAGCTTTTTCGTACTTAATGAATTTAAAAGCACTCATAATACACGTTTCTCGTCATGTCCTTTCATTTTCCCAAAATGGGGTTCTTTGCATGTATTTAAGTGTTTTTATTGGTAACATGATCAAAAACTCTCAAAATACATGTTTTTGGTAATGTTATTCTGTTTCACCATCAAGTGTATTTTGCATGTATTTTAGTGTTTTGGTATATAACGAGCTCAAATACACTTAAAGGCAAGTTCTTGTTAAAAATTTGTTTTATTTCAATGTAATGTGATTGCCCTGCTTTTTAGTGCTTTATTGCCTAACACGCTCAAAAACACTCAAAAGACATTTTTCTGGTAATGTCATTTTTTTTCCCACATAAAGCTGGTTTCGCATGTAATTTGGAGTTTTGGTAACTAAGGATATGAAAAGCACTCAAAATACACGCATTAAGTAAGATGGTTCTGTTTCTCAATTAAGAGTGTTGTTCCAGAGTTTCAGCATTTTGGAATGTAAGAAACTTCTCTATATACACAAGTTTTTGCGTTTTTTGCCTTGTAGTTCTTGTGAAACTATAAAACACTCATTATACACGTTCCTCATAATGTCCTTTTGCTTCCCAATATAGAGTGCTTTCCATCCATTTTCGTGTTATTTGTAGGTAACAGTTTCAAAAATGCTCAAAATATACCTTTTTTGGTAATGTTATTTCATTTCTTCATATTGATTGGTTTGCATCCGTTTTAGCGTTTTTCTACGTAAAACACCGAAAAAACACGTTTTTAGTAATTTTGTTTTGGATACCCATATACATTGACTTCCATATTATTTATGGTGTTGGTTCCTAACATGCTGAAAAACACTCATAAGACCGTTTTCTGGCAAAGACGTTTAATTTCCTCATATAGGTGGCTTTGCATGCACTTTAGGGGTTTGGTACATAGCAGTCCGATAAAAACTTAATTTAACTTTTTCGATAATGTTCTTATTTCACATAATTTCCTGAATTTTGCCCGAATTTTGGCATGTCGGTACCTGTGAAGATGAATAAGAAAGAAAAAAAATATTGCAATTTTTTTTATTTATTTATTGTTTCTCAATAAAGAGTGTTATTTGTGGCTTTTAGCTTTTTGGTAATTAATGAACTTAAAAACACTCATAATACACATTTCTCGTAATCTCCTTTCGTTTCCCAAAAATAGTGTTCTTTGCATGTATTTAAGCGTTTTTATTGGTAACATGATAAAAAAAAACACTCAAAATACATGTTTTTGTTAATGTTATTCTGTTTCACCATAAAGAGTGTTTTCAATGCGTTTTAGTGTTTTGGTATATAAGGAACTCAAAAACACTTAAAGGCAAGTTCTTGGTAAAAATTCGTTTTCCTCCAATGTAATGGGATATCCCTCTTTTTTAGTGCTTTATTGCCTATCACGGTCAAAAACACTCAAAAGACATTTTCTGGTAAAGTCATATTTTTTATCCCACAAGTCTATTTTTGCATGCAATTTGGAATTTTGGTAACTAAGAATGTGAAAAGCACTAAAAAACACATGCATTTATTAAGGTTTTTCTGTTTCTCAATTAGGAGTGTTATACATGAGTTTTAGCATTTTTGTATCTAGGTAACCTCTCCATATACACGAGATTTTGCGTTTTTTGCCTTGTGGTTCTTTTGAACTATAAAACACTCATTATACACTTTTCTTGCAATGTCCTTTTGTTTCCCAATATAGGGTGCTTTTCATCAATTTTCGCGTTTTTTTTTTTTTTTAGGTAGCAAAATATATCTTTTTAGTAACTTTTTTAGTAACTTTTTTAGTAACTTTTTTAGTAACTTTTTTAGTAACGTTTTTCTATTTATTGATATTGGTTGCTTTGCATCCGTTTTAGCGATTTTCTACGTAAAACACTGAGAAGACATGTTTTCAGTAACTTTGTTTTGGAATCCCATATAGAGTGAGTTCCATATTATTTATCGTTTTGGTGCCTAACATGCTAAAAAAAAACACTCAAAACACAGATTTCTGGTAAGGTCGTTTAATTTCCTCATATAGGAGACTTTGCATGCACTTTAGGGTTTGGTACATAAGAATCCGAAAAAAAAGCTGAAATTAACTTTTTTGATAATATTTTTTTATCATATAATTGCCCTGAATTTTCCCAGAATTTTGGCATCTCGGTACCTATGAATATGAATAACAAAAAAAAAAAAAAAATTCCTATTTTTAAAATTTCTTTTATTTTTTATTTTCTAAATAAAGAGTGTTATTTGTGGGTTTTAGCTTTTTGGTACTTAAGGAACTTAAAAAAAACACTCATAAAACACTTTTCTCGTAATGTCCTTTTGTTTCCCAAACATAATGTTCTTTCCATGTATTTAAGCGTTTTTATAGATAACATGATAAAAAACACTCAAAATACATGTTTTTGGTAATGTTATTCTGTTTCTCCATAAAGTTTGTTTTGCATGCGTTTTAGCGGTTTGGTATCTAAGCAGCTCAAAAACACTTAAAGGCAAGTTTTTGGTATAAATTGGTGTTATTCCAATGTAATATCATTGCCCTGCTTTTTAGTACTTTGCATTTTGGATACCAAAATTGCCTATCACGCTGAAAAACACTTAAAAGACACTTTTCTGGTAATGTCATTTTTTTCTCACATAAAGGTTATTTCGCATGCAATTTGGGGTTTTGGTAACTAAGAATGTGAAAAGCACTCAAAATACACGCATTTAGTAAGGTTGTTCTGTTTCTCAGTTAAGAGTGTTATTCATGAGTTTCAGCATTTTGGTTTCTAGGAACCTTCTCCATATACACGTTTTTGTGTTTTTTGCCTTTTGGTTCTTTTGAACTATAAAAAAAAAACTCATAATACACATTTGCCAAAAACGTGTATTTTGAATGTTTTTCAGCTTATTTCGTATCAATACGCAAAAATTCATCCATTTCACCCTTTATAAGGTAAAGAGACGACATTCCCAGAAAAAAAATGTTATTTCGGGGCTTTTCAGCGTTAGCCACCAAAACTCTAAAGAGCATGGAAGACACTCTATATAAAAATCAAAACAACATTATCAAAATGGTGTCTTTTGTGTGTTTTTGAGCTTCTTACATTCCAAAATGCTAAAACGCTTGCACAATAGCCTTTATCGGGAGACATTACCAAAAACGTATGATTTAAGCGTTTTCCAGCTTTTTAGAAACCAAAACGCCTAAATGGATGTGCTAATCACGTGTTTCAGTATTTTATTACCTAAGAAGCTCAAAAACACTTATAATATACGTTTTTGGTAATGTTGTTCTGTTTTTTATATATATGGTATTCTGTATAGATTGTTGTACCTAACATGAGGAAAAAACCCATTTGTTTGGTTAATTTGTGTGCATTTTGGCGTTTTCGTACCCAACAAGCTCAAAAACACTCAAAACACACATTTTTGGTAATGTTCTATTTCACCATAAAGGATGTTTTGCACGCTTTTTAGAAATTTGGTACGTAAGAGGCTCAAAACATTCAAAAGACACGTTTTCGATGTTTTATATTCTTTTTTTCCTATATAGAGTTCTCCATGTTTTTTTTTTTTGTGGGGTTGGTTTCTAATATGGTCAAAACACTCAAATGACACATTTCCGGTAATATAATTTCTTTACATCAAATAGTGTGCTGTCTGCATTTTGGCGTTTTGGTAGCTAATGATCGGGAAAACTCTCAAAACACGAGTTTATAGTAATGTTGTCCTCTTTCTCCAGAAAGGGTTTTTTCATGCGTTTTAGAGTTTTAGTACGTAAGAAACTGAAAAACACTCAAAAGACAAGTTTTTGTTAATATTGATTGCTTTTCCTATAAAGGTTCTCTTGCATGCACTTTGGTGTTTTTGTATCTAACAAGCTCAAAAACACTCAGCATACAAGTTTTTCGTAATGTTGGTCTGTTTTTTTTTTTTTTTTATGTATGGTGTTCACTATGCTTTTAGGCGTGTTGGTACCTATCATGGGGAAAAAAAACTTATAAAGTACGCTTTTGGTAATGTTGTTTTCTTTCTGCAAATATAGTATTATTTACGTGTTTTAGACTTTTGGTATCTATGAAGCTGAAAAAGACATAATACACCTTTATGTTAATATCGTTTCTTTTACCTATATAGGGTAATTTGCATACATTTTGGAGTTTTGTTACCTAACAAGCTAAAAAAAATCTCAGAACATACGTTTTTGCTAATATTGTTTTGGACGCCTTTTATCGTTTTGGTACGTAAAAAGCTCAAAAACGCTCGATTTTGTTAATGTTATCTTGTTTTCCCATATAGGGTGTTTTCCTTGCTTTTTTAGCATTTTGCTGCCTAATACGCTCAAAACACCTAAATGACAAGTTTCTGGTGGTTTTGCTACTGGTTTTGTTAATGTTTGTTTTTTTTATTTCTCTCATATAGAGTAATATTCACGTGTTTTAGCGTTTTGGTACATAAAAAAAAAATAAAAATAAAAACACTCATAATGCACGTTTCTTTTAATATCGTTTCGTTTCCTTAAATAGGGTTCTTTGCATGCAATATGGGGTCTAGTACCTAACAAGTTAAAAGACACTGAAATAAGAATTTTTTGCTAAAGTTTCTCATAAATGTTTCTTTGCTCATATTTTAGCGTTTTGTACGCTCAAAAACACTAAAAAGAAACGTTTTTGACAATATTATTCTGTTTCTCCATGAAGTTTCTTTTCTATGCATTATAGTGTTTTGGTACGTAAAAAGCTGAAAACACTCAAAAGACACGTTTTTGTTTGTTTCTCCAGTATAACTTACTTTCCATGCATTTTGGCGTTTTCGAAAACATTACTAATACATGTTTTTGTACCCCAAATGAGGAAAGGAAACGCGATTTCCAGAAAAGTGCCTTTTGAATGTTTATTGGAGTGCTAGGCACCAAAACGCTAAAAAGCATGGAAAGCACCCTATAAAGGAAAACAAAACAACTGAACCAAAAACGTCTGTTTTCAGTGTTTTTGAGTTTCTTACCTACCGAAACGCTAAAAGGCATAAAAAAAAAAAACATGAAGAAATAATATTATAAAAAAAAAAAATTAAAAAAGCATGGAAAGCACCCTATAAAGGAAAACAAAACAACTTTACCATAAACGTGTGTTTTCATTATTTTTTACTTTCTTACGTACTGAAACGCTAAATCGCATGAAAAAAAAAAACGGAGAAATAATATCAAAAACAAATATTTCGAGTGTTTTTGAGTTAGTTAAGTAGAATAACGCCAAAATGAATATATAGTATCTTAAATAGGAAAATGAAAAGACGTTATTAAAATATGTACTATTGGTGTTTTTTTTTTTTACTTATTAGGTACGAAGTCGCTAAAATGCATGAATAACACTCTATATGAAATAACATTACCAAAAACGTATATTTTCAGTGTTATCACATTGTTATGAATGAAAACGCCATAATGCATGTAAAACCCCCTATTTGAGGAAAGGAAACGAGACCAGAAACGTGTCTAAAATGTGTTCTTCAGCGTGTTAGGCACAAAAATGCTAAAAAGCATACAAATCACCTGATATGGGAATACAAAATAACATAAATAAAACGTTTCTTTTGAGTGTCCTACGTACCAAAACGATAAAAAAAAAAAAACAGAAAACATCCTTTATGGAGAAACAGAATAACATTACCAAAAACAAGTATTTTTAATGTTTTATAAGATTGTTACGTAAAAACGCTTAAATGAATCGAAAATACCCTATATAGGAAAAATGAAAAGACATTACGAGAAACGTGTATTATGAGTGTTTTCGACCTTCTTAGTATCAAAAGGGTAAAACGCATGAATAACGCTCTATATGGAGAAAAAGAACAATATTGCCAAAAAAAAAAGAACGTCATTTTGAGTGTTATGACATTGTTAGTTACCAAAAAGCCAAAATGCATGCAAAGACCCATATATAGATATATGAAACGACATTAAAAACGCATGAGAATACCCTATATGGAGAAACAGAATACATTTACCCAAAACGTGTATTTTGAGTGTTTTTGAGCTTGTTATGTACAAAATCGCCTATCATCAAACAAAACACCCTGCATATGGAAATGAAAGGACATTACGAGAAACGTTTGTTATGTTTTTTTTTTTTTTATTATTACTCTCTTAAGTACCAAATCAGTAAAAAGCTTCAATAGTGCTCTGAAGAAAAAGAACAAACTTACCAAAAACGTGTATTTTTTTACACTGATAATTACTAAAATGCCAACATGCATGTCAAGCAACCTATATGAAGAAATGAAACGAAATAATTAGAAACTTGTCTTTTGTTATATTTTGAGCGTGTTCGGCACCAAATCAGTAAGAAGCAACGAAATCACCCTATAGGGGAATACAGAACTACTAAAACGTCTCTTTAGAGTGTTTTTTTAGATTCTTACGAACTAAAATGTCGAAATACACTCCTTTATGGAGAAGCAGAATAACATTAACAAAAGTAAGTTTTTTTGAGTGTTTTTTTAACATGTTACCTGTAAAAAACGCTGAAATACATGCAAAGATCCCTATATTTGGGAAACGAAAGGACATTACGAGAAATGTGTATTATGAATGATTTTAAGTTCCTTAAGTACCAAAACGTTAAAACCTACAAATAACACTTTATAGAGAAAAAAAAAAAAAATAAATAAAAAAATAGCATTTTTATTTTTTTGTTATTGATGTTCATAGGTACCAATATGCCAAAATTCTGCAAAAATTCAGGGAAATTATTTGGAAAAAAGAACATTATCGAAAAAGTTAATTTTACCTTTTTTTCGGAGTTATGTACCAAACCATAAAGTGTATGCAAAGCCACCTATTTGGGAAAATTTAAAGACTTTACAAGAAACCTGTCTTTTGAGTGTTTTTCCGCATGTTAGGCACCAAAACGATAGCTAATATGAAAGTCACTCTATATAGAAATCCAAAACAAAATTACTGAAAACATGTCTTTTAAAAGATTTACGTAGAAAAATGCTAAAACGGATGCAAACCAACCAATATGAAAAAATAGAATAACACTACCAGAAAAGTATATTTTGTGTGTTTTTGAGCTTGTTGCATGAAAAAAAAAAAACCGCAAAAATGGATGCAAAGCACTGTATATTAGGAAAAAAAAAAAGGACATTACGAGAAACGTGTATAATGAGTGTTTTATAGTTTCACCAGAATCACAAGGCAAAAAACGCAAAAATTCGTCTGTGTGGAGAAGTTTCTAAGATACCAAAATGCTGAAACTCATGAATAACACTCTTAATCAAGAAACAGAACAACGTTACTAAATGCGTGTATTTGAGTGTTTTTTTTTTACATTCTTAGTTACCAAAACCCCAAATTCCATGCGAAACTAGCTTTATGTGGGAAAAAATGACATTACCAGAAAAGTGTCTTTGAGTGTTTTTGAGCGTGTTAGGCAATAAAGCAGGGCAATCATATTACATGGGAATAAAACCAACTTTTACGAAGAACTTGCCTTTTTTTGTGTTTTTGACACACATTCAGTTTCTCAATTAAGAGTGTTATTCATGAGTTGCAGCATTTTCGTATCTAGGAATTTTCTCCATATATACGAGTTTTTGCTTTTTTTGCCTTGTGGTTTTTTGAACTATAAAACATTCATTATACACTTTTCTCGCAATATCCTTTTCTTTCCCAATATAGAGTGCTTTGTATCAATTTTTGCGTTTCTTTGTAGGTAACAAGCTCAAAAACACTCAATATATACATTTTTAATAATGTTTTTCTGCTTCTTGATATTGGTTGGTTTGCATCAGTTTTAGCGTTTTTCTACGTAAAACACTGAGAAGACAAGTTTTCAGTAATTTTTTTTTTGGATTCCCACATAGAGTGAGTTCCTTATTATTTATCGTTTTGGTGCCTAACATGATGAAAAACACTCAAAAGACAGATTTCTGGTAATGTCTTCAATTTCCTCATATGCGAGGCCTTGCATGTCTTTTGAGTGTTTTTGAACGTGTTACGCAATAAAGCACTAAAAAGGAAGGGCAATCACATTACATGGGAATAAAACCAAATTTTACCAAGAACTTGCCTTTAAATGTTTTGAGCTCCTTACATACCAAAACGCTAAAACGCATGCAAAATACATTTTATAGAGAAACAGAATAATATTACCAAATACATGTATTTTGAGTGTTTTTGATCATGTTATCTATAAAAACGCTTAAATACATGCAAAGAACCTTATGTTTGGGGAACGAAAGGACATTACGAGAAACGTGTATTATGAGTGTTTTTTTTTTAAGTTCCTTCAGTACCTAAAAGCTAAAACCCACAAATAACACTCTTTATTTACAAAAAAAAAAAAAATAATAATAAACAAAAAAATTAAAAAATAGGATTTTTTTTTGTTATTCATCCTTATAGGTACCGAGATGCCAAAATTCTGCTAAAATTCAGGGAATTTATGTGGAAAAAAAAACATTACCAAAAAAGTTAATTTTAGCTTTTTTTTCGGATTATGTACCAAACCCTAAAGTGCATGCAAAGCCACCTATATAGGGAAGTTAAACGACTTTACCAGAAACCTGTCTTTTCAGTGTTTTTCAGCATGTTAGGCACCAAAACGATAAATAATATGGAAGTTAATTACTGAAAACTGAAAATTACTGAAAACGTGTCTTTTCAGTGTTTTACGTAGAAAAACGCTAAAGCGGATGCAAACCTACCTATATGAAGAAATAGAATAACTTTACCAAAAAGATTTATTTTGAATGTTTTGGAGCTTTTTACCTACAAAAAAATGCAAAAATGAATGTAAAGCACTCTATATTAGGAAACAAAAGGACATTACGAGAAACGTAAGTTTTAAAAGAACCACAAGGCAATAAACGCAAAAACTTGTGTATATAGAGAAATTTCTTACATAGAAAAAAAAAGATGAAATGCAAGAATAACACTTTTAATCGATAAACAGAACTACCTTACCAAATTGTGTATTTTGAGTGTTTTTCACATTCTTAGTTACGAAAATGCCAAATTACATGCGAAACTATCTTCATGTGGGAATAAAAATGACTACCAAAAAAGTGTCTTATTAGTGTTTTTGAGCGTGATATGCAACAAAGCACTAAAAAGCAGAACAATCACATTACATGGGAATAAAACCAACTTTTACGAAGAACTTGCATTTAAGTGTTTTTTAACTCCTTACATGCCAAATCGCTAAAACGCATGCAAAACACCCTTTATGGAGAAACAGAATAACATTACGAAAAACATGTATTTTGAGTGTTTTTCATCATGTAACCTATAAAAACGCTTAAATACATGTAAAGAACCCTATGTTTGTATAACAAAAGGACATTACGAAAATCGTGTATTATGAGTGTTTTTAAGTTCCTTCAGTACCAAAAAGCTAAAACCCAGAAAAAAACACTCTTTATAGAGAAATTTTTTTTTTTTTGTTATTCATCTTCATAGGTACCGAGATGCCAAAATTCTGGCAAAATTCATGGAAATTTTATAAAAAAGAAATCATCATAAAAAATAATTTTAGCTTTTTTTCCGGAGTTATGTACAAACCTTGAAGTGCAGGAAAATCCTCCTATATGGGGAAATTACACGACTTTACCAGAAACCTGTCTTTTGAGTGTTTTCAGCAATTTCAAAAATATTACTGAAAACGTGTCTTTCAGTGATTTACGAAGGAAAACGCTAAAATGGATGTAAACCAACCAATATGAAGAAATAGAATAACATTACCAAAAAGATATATTTTGATGTGGTTTGAGCTTGTTACCTACAAAAAATGCAAAAATGGATGGAAAGCACTTTATATTGGCAAAGAAAAAGACATTACGAGAAACGTGTATGAGTGTTTTATAGTTTGAGAAGAACCACAAAGTAAAAAACTCAAAACTCGTGTACATAAAGAAGTTTCTGACATACCAAAAAGCTGAAACTCATGAATAACACTTTTAAATTTGAAACAGAAATACTTTAGCAAATGTGTGTATTAGAAAAGTTTCTTACATACTAAAATGCTGAAACTCATGAATAACACTTTTAATTAAGAAATAGAACAACCTTACTAAACGCCTGTGTTTTGAGTTTTTTTCACATTCTTAGTTACCAAAACCCCAAATTCCATGCAAAACTAGCTTTATGTGGGAAAACAAATGATATTACAAGAAAAGTGTCTTTTGAGTGTTTTTGAGCGTGTTAGGCAATAAAGCACTAAAAAGCAGGGCAATCACATTAGATGGGAATAAAAACATTTACCAAGAACTTGCCTTTAAGTGTTTTTGAGCTCATTACATACCAATACGCTAAAACGCATGCAAAACACTTTTTATGGAGAAACAAAATAAGATTACCAAAAACATATATTTTGAGTGTTTTTGATCATGTTATCTATAAAAACGCTCAAATACATGCAAAGAACCTTATGTTTGCGAAACGAAAGGACACTACGAGAAATGTGTATTATAAGTGTTTTTAAGTTCCTTAAGTACCAAAAAGCTAAAACGCACAAATAAGACTCTTGATTTAGAAAAAAAAAGTAAGAAAATGAAAAAATAGGATTTTTTTTTTATATTCATCTTCATATGTACCGAGATGCCAAAATCCTGGGAAAATTCAGGACTATTATATGATAAAAGAAAATTATCAAAAAAGTTAATTTTAGCTTTTTTTTTTTCGGACTGTTATATACCAAACCCTAAATTGCATGCAAAGCCTCCTATATGAGGAAATTAAACGACCTTAAGAGAAATCTGTGTTTTGAGTGTTTTTTTTCAGAATGTTAGGCACCAAAACGATAAATAAATAAGGAACTCACTCTATATGGGAATTCAAAACAAAATTACTGAAAACGTGTCTTCTCAGTGTCTTACGTAGAAAAACGGTAAAACGGATGCAAGCAAACCAATATAAAAAAAATAGAAAAACATTATCAAAAAGGTATATTTTGAGTTTTTCTGAGCTTGTTACCTACAAATAACATGAAAATTGATGCAAAGCACTCTATATTAGGAAAGAAAAGGACATTGCAAGAAAAGTGTATAATGAGTGTTTTATAGTTCAAAAGAACCAAAAGGCAAAAAACGCAAAAACATGTGGATAAGGAGAAGTTTCCTACATACCAAAATTTTGAAACTCATGAATAACATTCCTAATTGAAAAACAGAACAACTTTACTAAATGCGTGTATTTTGAGAGCTTTTCACATTCTTAGTTACCAAAACCCCAAATTGCATGCGAAACCAGCTTTATGTGAGAAAAAAATGACATTACCAGAATAATGTCTTTTGAGTGTTTTTGAGCCTGATAGGCAATAAAGCACTAAAAAGCAGGGGAATCACATTACATTTTAATAAAACCAATTTTTATCAAGAACATGCCTTTAAGTGTTTTTGAGCTCCTTATATACTAAACCACTAAAACGCATGTAAAACAAACTTTATGGAGAAACAGAATAAAATTACCAAAAACATGTATTTTGAGTGTTTTTGATCGTGTTATCTATAAAAACGCTTAAATACATGCAAAGAACCTTATGTTTGGGAAAGAAAAGGACATTACGAGAAACGTATATTATGAGTGTTTTTAAGTTTGTTAAGTACCAAAAACCTAAAACCCAATCTTTATTTAGAAAAATAAATAAATAAAAAATAAAAAAAATAGGATTTTTTTTTTTGTTATTCATCTTCATAGGTACCGAAATGCCAAAATTCTGGGAAAATTCAATGCAATTATATGATAAGAGAAAATTATCAAAAAAATTGATTTTAGCTTTTTTTTCGGACTGTTATGTACCAAACCCTAAACTGCATTCAAAGCTTCTTATATAAGGAAATTAAACGACCTTACCAGAAATCTGTCTTTTGAGTGTTTTCAGCATGTTAGTCACCAAAATGATAAATAATAAGGAACTCACTCTATATGGGAATCCAAAACAAAATTACTGAAAATGTATCTTCTCAGTGTTTTACATAGAAAAAACGCAAAAAATGTGTCGAGTGTTTTTCAGCTTACGTACTAAAACGGTAAAACGCATGGAAAACACTGTTTGTGTTGAAAAAAAAATACCAACAAGGTGTATTTTGAGTTATCAGCGTAATAAGTAGTAAAACGCCAAAATGCATGCAGAGCGCCTATATGAAGTAACGAAACGACATTTCTAAAAACGTGTCATTTAGGTGTTTTTTTTTTTTTTTTTTAGGGTATTAGGCACCAAAACGTTAAAAAAAAAAACATGGAAAATACCCTATATAGGAAAATTAAACAACTTCAACAAAATCGAGTACTTTGTGTACTTTTAAGCTTCTTACGTAACAAAACGATAACTAAACTAAACAAAAACTTGTGTTTGAGTGTTTTTGAGCTTGTTAGATAAGTAATCGCCAAAATGCATGCAAAGTTTCAGATATGGAGAAAAGAAAAGATATTAACGCTGTTTTTCATCTTCTTATGTAACGAAACGCTAAAACACGTAAATAGCATTCTATATGAAGAAACAGATCATTATTACGAAAAACGTGTATTATGGGTGCTTTTCCCCATGTTAGGGACCAAAACGCCAAAATACATATAAAGCATCCTATATGAAGAAACAGGACGATATGATCAGAAACATGTATTATGAATATTTTTGAGTTTGTGAGTTATCAAAACGCCAAAGTACATGCAAAGCACCCTATAGAAGAAGAAAAAAAAATATTACCAAAAACATATCTTTTGAGTGTTTTTCAGCTTCGTACGTACCGAAACTCTAAAAGGGATTGAAAACGCACTTTACTGAGAAATAGAACATTAAAAAAAAAACGTGTGTTTTAAGTGTTTTTAAGTTAGGTACCAAAACGACAGAATGCATGTAGAATACCTTGTCTGGAGTAACTAAAAGATAGTACCTGCAACGTGCCATTTGGAAATTTTCGAGCAAATTAGGCAACAAAAAAGCTAAAAAGCATGGAAATAGCTCTATATGAGAAAAGAAAACAACATTGTCAAAAACGTTTCTTTTTAGTGTTTTTGAGAGTACAAAACACTAAAATGTGAGCAAAGAAACATTTATGGGAAATTTTAGCAAAAAATTCTTATCTCAGTCTTTTAACTTGTTAGGTACCCATATTGCCCCATAAACCCCATATTGCATGCAAAGGACCCTATTTGAGGAAACGAAACGATATTAACAGAAACGTGTATTATGAGTATTTTTATTTATTTTTTTTTTTTTTTATGTACCAAAACACTAAAACACGTGAACATTATTCTATATGAGGGGAAAAAAAAACTTTAACAAAACCAGTAGCAAAACATCACCAGAAACTTTTCATTTAGGTGTTTTGAGCATATTAGACAGCAAAACGCTTAAAAAGCAAGGAAAACACTCTACATGGGCAAACGAGATAACCTTAACAAAATCGAGTGTTTTTGAGCTTCTTACGTAACAAAACGATAAAAGATGTCCGAAACAATATTAGCAAAAACGTATGTTCTGAAATTTTTTTTAGCTTGTTAGGTAACAAAACGCCAAAATATATGTAAATTACCCTATATAGGTAAATGAAATGATATTAACATAAAGGTGTATTATGTCTTTTTCAGCTTCATAGATACCAAAAGTCTAAAACACGTAAATAATACTATATTTGCAGAAACAAAACAACATTACCAAAAGCGTACTTTATGAGTTTTTTCCCCATGATAGGTACCAAAACGCCTAAAAGCATAGTGAACACCATACATAAAGAAACAGACCAACATTACGAAAAACTTGTATGCTGAGTGTTTTTGAGCTTGTTAGATACAAAAACACCAAAGTGCATGCAAGACAACCTGTATAGGAAAAGCAATCAATATTAACAAAAACTTGTCTTTTGAGTGTTTTTTCAGTTTCTTACGTACTAAAACTCTAAAACGCATGAAAAACACCCTTTATGGAGAAAGAGGACATTACTATAAACGTGTTTTTTGAGAGTTTTCCCGATCATTAGCTACCAAAACGCCAAAATGCAGACAGCACACTATTTGATGTAAAGAAATTATATTACCGAAAACGTGTCATTTCAGTGTTTTGAGCATAATAGAAACCAACCCCAACAAAAAATATATATACATATATAATATCGAAAACGTGTCTTTTGAATGTTTTTGAGCTTCTTACGTACCAAATTTCTAAAAAGCGTGCAAAACATCCTTTATGGTGAAATAGAACATTACCAAAAATGTGTGTTTTGAGTCTTTTTGAGCTTGTAGGGTGGGAAAACGCCAAAATGCACACAAATTAACGGACATTGACAAACTAAAAGTTATTAAGAAAAAATATTATTATGAGTGTTTTTTAACTTCTTATGTACGAAAACACTAACATACGTGAATATCACTCTACGAGTATATGGAGAAAAAAGCATTAACCAAAAAAATGGGTGTTTTCCTCATGTTAAGTACGACAATCTACACAGAATACCATATATGAAAAACAGAAAAACATTACCAAAAACGTATATTATAAGTGTTTTTGAGCTTCTTAGGTAATAAAATACTGAAACACGTGATTAGTACATATATTATGGCGTTTTGGTTTCTAAAAAGCTGGAAAACGCTTAAATCATACGTTTTTGGTAATGTCTCCCGATAAAGGCTATTTATCGTTTTAGCATTTATATATATTTATATATATATATATATATATATATATATATATATATATATATATATATATATATATATATATATATATATATATATATATATATATATATATATAAAGGAAACGCGATTTCCAGAAAAGTGCCTTTGGAATGTTTATTGGCGTGCTAGGCACCAAAACGCTAAAAAGCATGGAAAGCACCCTATAAAGGAAAACAAAACAACTTTACCATAAACATGTGTTTTCATTATTTTTTACTTTCTTACGTACCGAAACGCTAAATCGCATGAAAAAAAAACGGAGAAATAATATCAAAAACAAATATTTCGAGTTTTTCTGAGTTAGTTAAGTAGAAAAACACCAAAATGCATATATAATATCTTAAATGGGAAAATGAAAAGACGTTATTAAAATGTGTGCTATTGGTGTTTTTTTTTTTTTTTACTTATTAGATACGAAGTCGCTAAAATGCATGAATAACACTCTATATGAAATAACATTACCAAAAACGTAAATTTTCAGTGTTTTCACATTGTTATGAATCAAAACGCCATAATGCATGTAAAGCCCCCTATTTGGGGAAAGGAAACGAGATTTCAGAAACGTATCTAAAATGTGTTCTTCAGCGTGTTAGGCACAAAAATGCTAAAAAGCATATAAATCACCTGATATGGGAATACAAAACAACATTAAGAAAACGTTTCCCTTGAGTGTCCTACGTACCAAAACGATAAAAAAAAAACATAGAAAACATCTTTTATGGAGAAAGAGAATAACATTACCAAAAAACAAGTATTTTGAGTGTTTTGTAAGATTGTTACGTAAAAAACGTCTAAATGAATCGAAAATACTTTATATGGGAAAAATGAAGTCATTACGAGAAACGTGTATTATGAGTGTTTTTGACCTTTTTAGTATCAAAAGAGTAAAACGCATGAATAACACCCTATATGGAGAAATAGATATGTGAAACGACATTAAAAACGCACGAAAATACCCTATATAGAGAAACAGAATACATTTACCAAAAAACGTGTATTTTGAGTGTCTTTAAGCGTATTATGTACAAAATCGCTTATCATCAAACAAAACACCCTGCATATGGAAATGAAAGGACATTACGAGAAACGTTTGTTATGTTATTTTTTTTTATTACTTTCTTAAGTACCAAATCAGTAAAAACCTTCAATAGTCCTCTGAAGAAAAAAAACAACCTTACCAAAAACGTGTATTTTTTTTACATTGATAATTTCCAAAACGCCAACATGCATGTAAAGCAACCTATATGAAGAAACGAAACGAAATAACTAGAAACTTGTCTTTTGTTATTTTTTTTGTGCGTGTTAGCCACCAAATCAGTAAGAAGCAACGAAATCACCCTATAGGGAAATACAAAACAACTTTACTAAAACGTGTCTTTGGAGTGTTTCTTTTTTTTTAGGTTCTTACGAACTAAAATGTCAAAATACATGCAAACACCCTGTTAGGTACCAAAGCACAAAAAAGACCCTATATGAGGAAATGAAAGGACATAACAAAAAACGTGTATTATGAATTTTTTTTTTCTAGCTTCTTAGGTACCAAAACGCTAAAATAAGTGAGTAGCACACTGTATGGAGAAAGAGAAACAAATTACCAAAATCGTGTAATTTGAATGTTTTTCACATTGTCAGGTAGCAAAACACCATAATGCTTGCTCGCTATACGAGAAAATTTAACAATAATGTAAGAAATGTGTTTTTATGTGTTTTTCACATAAATGCTAAATAGCATAGAAAGCACCTTATATAGAAATGCAAAATAATAAGCATGTCTTTTAAGTGTTTTAAACTTTTTACGCACCAAAACGCTAAAACACGTGCAACAAACACGAATAACCTTACCAAATAGAAAAACCTTATCAAAATGTGTATTTTGAGTCTTTTGGAGTCTGTTACGTACATCATATTAAAAATGCATGTAAAGCACCCTGTATGGGGAAACGATAGAACATTACGAGAAACGTGCATTGTCAGTGTTTTGAGTCTCTTAGGTACCAAACACTAAACCGCTTGAATGAAAATTGAATATATCCTATATCTCTTAATAGAGAAACAGAACATCACCAAAAACGTGTTTTTATTTATTTATTTTTTTTTACCTTGTTATGTACCAAAACGTCAAAATACATACGAAGCATCTTATATGAGGAAATAGAAAGACATTAGGAGAAAAAAGTTTTATTAGTGTTTTTGAGCTTCCAAAGTACCAAAACGCTAAAACGCATGAATAGCACCTTATATAGAGAAAAAGAACAACATTACCTGAAACCTTTATTTTGAGCGTTTCTCATATTATGTAGCAAAACATCATAATCCATGCAGATCCCTATATGAAGAAGCAAAACTATATTACAGGAAACGTGTCTTTTGAGTGTTTACTTGAGTGTTAGGAATCAAAATGCTAAAAAGCATTGAAAGCACCCTATTTGGCAATATAAAATAACATTACCAAGAAAGTATCTTTAGAGTGTTTTTGACCTTCCTACGTCCGAAATCGCTGAAACGCATGCAAAACAACCTTTACGGAGAAACAGAATAATATTACCAAAAAACTTGTATTTTGATTGTTTTTGTGCTTGTTAAGTATAAAAGTGCCAAATTACACGCAAAGCATCCTACATGGAGAAAACAAAGGACATTACGAGAAAAGTGTATTATGGGAGATTTTGAGCTTTTTAGGTACCAAGACTCAAAAACACATGATTAGCACTTTATATGGAAAAACAACTCTACCGAAAACTTTTACTTAAACTTTTTTTCATATTGTTAAGTACCAAAAGTCAAAATACATTGGAAGCCCCCTTTATCGGGAAACGAAACGACATTATCATCAACGTGTCTTTTCAGTGTTTTTGAACGTGTTAGACACCAAAACGCTAAAAAAAAAAGCATGGAAAGCGCTCTATAAAGGAATACAAAACAACATTACTAAAAACGTGTTTTATAGGTTCTTATGTACAGAAACGCTAAAACCCATGCAAAACACCCTTTATGGAGAAGCGAAATAAATATTTCGTTGATAAATTACATTCAGGACAGTTAGGGAACATCACTTAGAGAAGAATAAGATCACAGAAAAATGGTCCTAAATGGATGACTGAGGTTAAAACACTACATAGGGCGAAAGAGAAGTATATATGAGATTAAAGACAGGGGAAGTGGTTTTAAGGCCATAATATAATGAATTAGAAAAGTCAGGAGTTTAACAAGGAAAGCTAAAAATAGTTAAGCATTAAAGGTAGCCAGCCAAGCGAAGATGGACCCCAAGGGATTTTATCAGGCATATAACACGAAGAATAGAGAAACAATAGTTCCTTAAAGACAACAGAATGGGACCTGCTTAGTTGTTGAGAGGAAATTAGTAAAGTTGTGAATGAGTATTTTTTAACTGTCTTTGCCCAGGAAAACATGCAGGATTTGCCGAATAGTGAGAAGATATTTAGAGTAGAAGAGAATGAGAAGCTGACAGATATTACCATAAAAAAAAGAGACAGTGGAACAGGAGATAGATAAGCTGAAAAGTTCAAGTCACCAGGACCAGATGAAATATATTTCAGAGTATTTAAGAGTTGGAAAAAGGTTATAAGTAATCTGGATAAGGTCATGGCCAAGCGGCAGGCGACAGAGTGTTGTAATAAACGGCTCTAAATCCGAGTGGGGTCAAGTAATTAGTGGGGTGATAAAGGGATTATTAGTATTAGGGCCGATGTTCTTTGTAATATATGTCAGTGACTTGGATAGTGGAATTAGTAGTGCTGTTAGTAAATTTGCGGATGACACGAGAGTATGTAGATTAATTAGGTCAGAATCGCATACCATCGATGGCCTTGCAGGCAGATTTGGATAGGATGAACGAATGGACAGACAGACGGCAAATGCAGTTTAATATCAAGAAATGCAAAGCACTTAGCGTACGTAGAAGAAACCCACACAGTAGTTACACAATGAACAACCAAGTTCTGGTAGGTTCAGGGTAAGAAAAAGATTTGAGATTTAAAGTTAGCTCTGAACTCCGTCTAAGAAAGCAATGCAAAGAGGCCAGAAACAAAGCAAATAGTGTATTATGATTAATTTTCAGGAGTGCTAAATGTAAAACTCCCGAAGTAATATTAAAGTTACATTTAGCGCTGGTCAGACTTCATCTAGACTACGCTGTCCTATTCTGGTCACCACATCACAGGAAGGATAAAGGTCTATTAGAATCACTTCAAAGGAGAATGACTAAAAGGATACAGGGGATGAGGAGTATTCCTTACGAAGCGAGATTCAAGCTGTTAAATTTACATTCTTTAGAGAGACGTAGGTTAAGAGTGTACCTGATAGAAGTCTTTAAGAGGTATATGGGTTATAACAAGGGCAACATAAGGAAAATTCTTAGAATCTGTAACCATGATAGAACAAGAAAAATAGAAACATTAAGTTTTTAGGCTTGAGACTGAAAACTTGATATTCAAAAAGGAAACAGGAAGGAATTGGTTTTCAAATACAGTAGTAGATGATTGGAACGGACTTAGTAATCAAGCTGTTAGTGCTGAGGCATTTGGCACTATAAGAGAAAATTACACATTTATAGATGGGGATGAAAAGTGGAAATACGTAGGCATATTTCATACAAGTACTGCCACGTGTAGGCCTGATGCCTTCTTGCATATTTACTTATTTCTTATGTTCTTATGTTCTTATTACCAAAAGCGTGTATTTTCAGTATTTTCAGCTCTTCCGTGAAAAAAATAAAATGCCAAAATGCATGCAAAGCACCCTAAATGAAGAAAAAAAAGCGACATTACGAGAAACGTGCATCATAAGTGTTTTTGAGATTCTTAGATACCAAAACGCTGAAACTCATGAATAACACTCTTAATTGAGAAACAGAACAACCTTACCAAATGCGTGTATTTTTTGTGTTTTTCACATTTTTGGTTACCAAAATCCCAAATTGCATACGAAACTAGCTTTATGTGGAAAGAAAAAAAAAAAGACATTTCCAGAAAAGTGTCTTTTGAATGTTTTTGAGCGTGTTAGGCAATAAAGCACTAAAAAGCAGGGCAATCACATTACATGGGAATAAAACCAACTTTTACCAAGAACTTGCCTTTAAGTGTTTTTCAGCTCCTAACATACCAACACACTAAAACGCATGCAAAACACCCTTTATGAAGAAACAGAATAACATTACCAGAAACATGTATTTTGAGTGTTTTTGATCATGTTAACTATAAAAACGCTTAAATACATGCAAAGAATCTTATGTTTGGGAAACGAAAGAACATTTCGAGAAACGTGTATTATGAGTGTTTTTAAGTTCTTTAAGTACCAAAAAGCTAAAACCCACAAATAAGACTCTTTATAGAGAAAAAAAAAATCAATCAATCAATAAAAAAAATAGGATTTTTTTATTCATCTTCATAGGTACCGAGATGTCAAAATTCTGCCAAAATTTAGGGAAATTATGTGAAAAAAGAACCTTATGAAAAAAGTTAATTTTAGCTTTTTTTTTCGGACTATTATGTACCAAACCCTAAAGTGCATGCAAAGCCACCTATATGGGAAAATTAAACGACCTTACCAGAAACCTGTCTTTTTTTTTTTTTTTTTTCAGCATGTTAGGCACCAAAACGATAAATAATATGGAAGTCACTCAATGTAGGAATCCATCACAAAATTACTGAAAAGGTGTCTTTTCAGTGTTTTACGTAGAAAAACGCTAAAACGGATGCAAACCAACGAATGTGGAGAAATAGAATAACATTACCAAAAAGGTATATTTTGAGTGTTTTTGAGCTTCTTACCTTCAAAAAACGCGAAAATGGATGGAAAGCACTCTATGTTGGGATACAAAAGGACATTACAAGAAACGTGTATAATGAGTGTTTTATAGTTTCACATCAGCCACAAGGCAAAAATCGCAGAAACTCGGTGTATATGGAGAAGTTTCTTAGATACCAAAATGCTAAAACTCAGAAATATCACTCTTAATTGAGAATACAGAACAACCTTACCAAATGCATGTATTTTGAGTGCTTTTCACATTCTTAGTTACCAAAACCAAAAATTGCATGCGAAACTAGCTTTATGTGGGAAAAAATGATATTACGAGAAAAGTGTCTTTTGAGTGTTTTTGAGCGTGATAGGCAATAAAGCACTAAAAAGGAGGGCAATCACATTATTTGGGAATAAAACCAACTTTTACCAAGAACCTGCCTTTACATGTTTTTGAGCTTCATACATACCAAAACGCTAAAACGCATGCAAAACACCCTTTATGGAAAAACAGAATAACATTACCAGAAACATGTATTTTGAGTGGTTTTGATCATGTTACCTATAAAAGCTTCTAAATACATGCAAAAAAACCCTATGTTTAGAAAATGAAAGGGTATTACGAGAAACGTGTATTATGAGTTTTTTTTTTAAGTTCGTTATGTATGAAAAAGCTAAAACCCACAAATAACACTCTTTATAGAGTGTTTTCTTAACAATGTGAAAAACACTCAAAAAGCACATTTTTGGAATCTTGTTCTTTTCTCCATATAGAGTGGTCTTCAATGTGTCAAAATAGGTCTTGGTACCTTAGAAATAAAAAAAAAAAACACTCATAATAAAAGTTTCTTCTAATGTCTTTTCGTTTCCCCTTGCAAAGTGTTTTGCATGCAGTTATGTTTCATTTTTTTTTTTTTTTTTATGTAGGAAGGATACTGGCCAAGGGCAACAAAAATCTAATAAAAAAAAATGCCCACTGAAATGCCAGTCCCTTAAAAGGGTCAAAGCAGTGGTCAAAAATTGGTGGATAAGTGTCTTGAAACCTCCCTCTTGAAGGAATTCAAGTCATAGGAAGGTGGAAATACAGAAGCAGGCAGGGAGTTCCAGAGTTTACCAGAGAAAGGGATGAATGATTGAGAATACTGGTTAACTCTTGCGTTAGAGAGGTGGACAGAATAGGGGTGAGAGAAAGAAGAAAGTCTTGTGCAGCGAGGCCGCGGAAGGAGGGGAGGCATGCAGTTAGCAAGATCAGAAGAGCAGTTGGCATGAAAATAGCGGTAGAAGACAGCTAGATATGCAACATTGCGGCGGTGAGAGAGGGGCTGAAGACAGTCAGTTAGAGGAGAGGAGTTGATGAGACGAAAAGCTTTTGATTCCACCCTGTCTAGAAGAGCAGTATGAGTGGAACCCCCCCAGACATGTGAAGCATACTCCATACATGGACGGATAAGGCCCTTGTACAGAGTTAGCAGCTGGGGGGTGAGAAAAACTGGCGGAGACGTCTCAGAACACCTAACTTCATAGAAGCTGTTTTAGCTAGAGATGAGATGTGAAGTTTCCAGTTTAGATTATAAGTAAAGGACAGACCGAGGATGTTCAGTGTAGAAGAGGGGGGCAGTTGAGTGTCATTGAAGAAAAGGGAATTTTATATGTAAAAAGAAAAATAATTGTTTATGGTAATAAAGGGTGTTTTGCATACATCTCAGCGTTATGGTACGTAAGCAGCTGAAAATACCCAAAAGATAAATTTTTGGTTGTCTTCTTCTCTCATATAGGTAGCTTTCCATGTTTTTTTATAACTTTGGTACCTACCACGTTCATCAACACTCAAAAGACATGTTTCTGGAAATGTCGTTTTATTTTCCCATAGATGGTGCTCTGGAGGCATTTTGACGTTTTGGTACATAAAATTGTGAAAAACACTCAAAATAAACGTTTTTGGTAATGTTCTGTTTCTCCATATACAGTGGTACTAAATAGTTTTCGCGTTTGGTACCTAAGACGCCGAAATAAACTAATAATACATCTTTCTCGTAATGTCCTTTATTTTATCCATATTGGGTGATTTCCATGCATTTTGGCGTTTTGTTACGTAAAAATGTGAAAAAAAACACTCAAAATATACGTTTTCGGTAATGTTTTTTTATTTCCTCATTATAATGTTATACATGCGTTTATGCATTTTGCTACCTAAGAATCTCAAAACACTGATAAATGAAGTGTCTTTTTATTTCTTTTCGTATCGCCATTTAGGATACTTTGCATGCATTTTTGCTTTTTTTTATACGTAAGAAGCTAAAAAAAAAAAATCAAAATACACGTTTCTGGTAATGTTATTCTGTTTCTCCATAAAATGTGCTTTGCATGCATTTTAGCGTTTTGGTACGTAAGTAGCTGTAAAAACTCTCAAGACACGCTTTTGGTAATGTTTTGCTTTTCCAGATAGAGAGCTTTTGTTGCTTTTTAGCGTTTTGGTATCTAATATTGTTGTGTTTCTCCAAAGAGAATATTATTCATGCATTTTCGCGTTTTGGTACGTGAGAAGCTCAAAAACGCTCTTACTATAAGTCTCTCATAATGTCTTTGGTTACTTTGGTTACGTAACAAGCTCAAAACATTGAAAATACACGCTTTTTTTTGGTAATGTTATTAAGTGTTTAAAAAAAAAAAGGCGTTTTGGATGTGTTTAAGTGTTTTTGTATATACGTAGCTTATAAGCACTGAAAAGAAAAGTTTTTGTAATCTTTTGTTTTCTCCTATAGGGTGCTTTCCTTGGTTTTTAGCTACTTGGTACCTAACTCGCTCATAAACACTGAAAGGACATGTTTCTGGAAATGTTTCCTCTCCCCATATAGTATGCTTTGTATGCAGTTTCGCGTTGCGGTACCCAATAACGTCAAAAAGGCCTTAAAACACAAGTTTTGGTTAATCTTCTTCTGTTTCTCCATATACAGTATTGTTAATACGTTTTAGTGTTCTGGTACCTATGAAGCTCAATAGCACTCAAAATATACGTTTCTTTTAATGTTTTATTTTCCCCTTTTAGGGTTATTTCCACGAATTTTATCGTTTTTGTATGTAACAGGCTCAAAATCTCTCAAAATGCATGTTTTTGGTAAAGCTGTTGAATTTCTCCATAAAGTGTGTTTTGCAACCGTTGTAGCAGTTTGGTACGTAAGTAGCTTAAAACACTTAATGTTTTCCCATTTACGGTACTTTCCATGCTTCTTAAGAGCTTTTTGTGCCTAACAAAATCATAAACTCTTAAAAGACATGTTTCTGGAAATGTCGTTTATTTTCCCCATATCGGGTGCTTTGCATGCATTTTGGCGTTTTGATACCTAACAAAGCTAAATACACTTAAAATACGCGTTTTCTTCATACAGAATGCAAATCATACGTTTTATCGTTTTGGTACCTAATAAGCTAAAAAAAAAAATCATAATACTAGTTTCTCTTAAAGTCTTTTCGTTTTCTTATATAGGGTACTTTATATGGATTTTGACGCTTTTGTACATAACAAGCTAAAAAATCGCTAAAAATGCTCGTTTTTGGCAATGTTTTTGTTTCTGCATGAAGGGTGTTTTGCATGTTTTATCGTTTTGGTACATTATGAATTTAAACACTTCCAAACACGTGAAAAGTCACGTTATTTTTTTTCCCCTTCCAACATAGTGCTCTTTTCATACTTCTTAGTGTTTTGGTGCCTAACACGTACAAACACTCTCTAAAGATAGGTTTCTTTTAATGTCGTTTTGTGTCGTCTTTTAGAAGTCTTTGCATGTATTTTTGCGTTTTGGTACCTAATAATATGAAAACCACTCAAAATATATATCTTCATTCGTGTTGTTTTGTTTCTCCATATAGAATACTATTAAGGTGCCTTTGTGTTTCGTACCTAAAAAGCTGAAAAGCTCTTATAATACACGTTTCTCGAAATGTCTTCGTTTCCCGGCATAGGGAACTTTGCATACATTTCGGCGTTTTTCTACTTACATACCTCAAAAACACTGAAAATATAGTTTTTTTTTTTTGTATTGTTATTTTGTTTCTCCATAAAGCATGTTTTGCGTCTGTTCAAGCATTTTGATATAAAAATAGCTCAAAAACACTAAAAAAAATACTATTTTTTGGGTAATTTTGTTTTGTATTCCCATATAGGATGCTTTCCATTTTTATTTTTTTAGAGTTTGGTGCCTAACACGCTCAAAAACACTCAAAATTCACGTTTCTGGAAATTTCGTTTCGTTTCTCCCATAGATTGCACTTTGCATGAATTTCGACGTTTTGGTACATAACATTGTGAAAACAAACAAAATACACGTTTTTATTAATGTTGCTCTGTTACTCCATATAGAGTGGTATTCATGCATTTTTGTATTTTTCAACCTAATAAGGTCTAAAACACTTACAATATACGTTTCTCGTAATGTCTTTTCGTTTCCCCATATTGGGAACTTTACATGAATTTTGACAATTTTTTACGTAATTAGCTTAAAACGTTAAAAATACACGTTTTCCCATTTCTCTATAAAAGGTGTTTTGCATGCGCCTTTGCGTTTTAGTATGTAAGTAGCTCTAAACAATGAAAAGACTTTTTTGTAATGTTTGGTTTCCCATGTATGGTTCTTTCCCTGCTTTTTAGCGTTTTGGTACCTAATACGCTTACAAACACTGAAAAGACACGTTTCTAGAAGTGTCGTATTTTCCCTCATGTGTGATGCTTTGCATGCATTTTAGCGTTTTTGTTTCTCCATATAGAGTGCTATTCATTCGCTTTAGCGTTTTGGTACCTAATAAGTTGAAAACACTCATACTGCACGTTTCTCGTAATGTACTTTCGTATCCATATATAGTGCACTTTGCACGCATTTGGCGCTTTTGTACGTGACAAGCTTAAGAAATAAAATGAAATACTAGTTTCTGGTAAGGTTATTTGTTTTTTCCATGAAGGGATTTTTGCAAGCATTTTAGCGTTTTTGTACGTTAGTAGCTGAAAAATACCCCCAAAAATACGTTTTTTGGGGAATGTTGTTTTTGCTTTTCCAGTATAGGGAAGTTTTCATGCTTTTTACTGTTTTGTTGTTAACAAGTTCATATACACATATACTTGGAAATTATAAAAAAAAAAGTGCCAAAAACGTGTCTTTTGAGTTTTTTTTTCAGCTTCTTACGTACCAAGAAGGTAAAATGCATGAAAAACACCCTTTATGGAAAAACAGAATAATATCACCAAAAAGAAATCGTTTGAGAGTTTTTGAGCTTGTTAGGTAGAAAAACGCCATAATGTATGGAAAGTATTCTATATGAAGAAAGAAAAAGACATTACGAGAAACGTGTATTATGAGTAAATTTGAGCTTCTTAGGTAGTAAAATGTGAAAACGCATGAATAGCACTCTGTATGGATAAACATAACAACATTACCAAAAACGTGTATTTTCAGTGTTTTTTTCATATTGTTAGGTGCCAAAAAGCCAAAATGTATGGAAGCCCACTAACTAACAAACAAAACTAAATTTAATGAAACGTGTCTTTTGAATGTTTATGAAACTGCTTTCCATGCTAAAAAGCATGGAAAGATCACCATATGGGAATAAAAAACTTTATCAAAAACATGTCTTTTCAATCTTTTTGAGCTTTTTACGTACCAAAACGCTAATACGCTTACAAAACACTCTTTATGGAGAAACAGAATAAAATTGCCAAAAACAAGTATTTTATGTGTTTATGAGCTTGTTACGTAGAAAACGCAAAAATGCATGCAAAGTAACCTTTATGAGGAAATGAAACGATGTTTCCAGAAACTTGTCTTTTGAGTGTTTAGATACTAAACCGATATAAAGCTTGGAAATCACTTGATTTGAACAACAAAACAACACTAAGGAAAACGAGTCTTTAAAGTGTTTTTGAGCTTATTACATACCAAAAACCTAAGCCGGATGCAAAAAAAAAAAAAAATCTTCATGGAAACATAATAACATTACCAAAAACTTGTAATTGCATTACCAAAAACTTGTACCAAAACATTACCAAAAACTTGTAATTCTTATTGTTAAGTACACATGCAAAGCATGCGAAAGGAAATGAGTTTTCCAGAAAGGTGTCTTTTCAGTGTTTATGAGTGTTCTAGCTCCAAAACGATGAAAAGCATGGAAATCACACTGTAATGGAAAACAAAACATTAACAAAAATGTCTCTTTTCAGTATTTTTGATCAACTTATGTATCAGAACGCTAAAACGCATGCAAAACACCCTTGATGGAGAAACAGAATAACATTACCAAAAACAAGTTTTTTTTTTTTATTGTTTTGAGGCTGTTACGTGAAAAACGTCAAAATACATTCCAAGTACCCTATTTGGTTAAATGAAAAAAAATATTACGAGAAAGTTTTTTTTTTTTTAATTCTTAGGTAACAAACCGCTAGAGGGCAATAACTAGCTAGCACTCTATAGGAAAAAAAAAAGAACAATATTTCCAAAAACATGTATTTTGAGTGTATTTCACATTGTCAGGTACCAAAACTCCAAAATGCAAACAAAACACCCTATATGGTGAAAGAAAACGAGATTTCAAGAAAAGTGTCTTTTGTTAATGAGTGTTGTTAGATACCAAAAGGAAAAAAAAAAGCACCCTATATTGGAAAACAACACATTACCAGAAACGTTTTTTCCACTGTTTTTGAGCAACTTATGTACCAAAACTTTGAAACGCATGCAAAATGTTATTAATAACATTAAGAAAATAAGTATTTTGAGTGTTTTTTCAACTTGTTTCGTAGAAAAACGCCAAAAAGTAAGCAAAGTACCCTAAATGGGGAAATGGATAAACATTACGAAAAACGTGTATTATGAGTATTTTATTAGTTTCATAAGTACCAAAACGCTATGAATGAGTATGAATAACACTCTATAGAGAGAAACAGAATTACATTACGTGTTATTTTGAATGTATATCATATTGTTAGGTTTTAAAATCCGTGGAAAGCACCCTATATGGAGAAAGGAAGCGAGATTTCCAGAAACGTGTTTTTTTTCTAATATTTATGTGCGTGCAAACACCGAAATGATAAAAAAAAAAAAAGGAGGGAAAGTACCCTATATGGGAGAACAAGACATTACCAAAACGTCTCTTTATAGTGTTTTTGAGCTACTTAAGTACCAAAAACGCTGAAACGCTTGCAAAAAAAAAAAAAAACATGAAGAAATAGTATATCAAAAACGTGTTTTTGTTTGTTTTTGAGCTTAGTACGTGGAAAAATGCCAAAATGAAGCAAAAGACTTTGTAATGTTAAACGAAAAGACATTAGGAAAAACGTGTATTATGAGAGTTTTAGAGCTTCTTAGGTAGCAAAATACTAAAACGCATGAATTTTATAGTGCACTTTATATCGACAAATCAGAACAACATTACCAATAATTTGTATTTTGAGTGTTTATTTTTAATTATTATTATTATTAGGTACCAAAATGCCATAATGTTTTCACAGTCACCTATATAGGGAAATAAAACTACATTACTAGAAAAAATGTCTTTTAAGGGTTTTTATTTTACTTATTATTTTTTTTTTCGTATTAGGCATCATAATGCTAAAAAGTATGGAAATCACCCTATATGGGAATATACATGTAAAACAACATTACGAACGTGTCTTTTCAGGGTTTTAGAATTTCTTTAGCAATAAAACTCTAAAACATGCAAAACACACTTTATATATATATATATATATATATATATATATATATATATATATATATATATATATATATATATATATATATATATATATATATATATATATATATATATATATATATATATATATATATATATATATATATATATATATATATATATATATATATATATATATATATATATATATATATATATATATATATATATATATGCATGTTTTAGAGTTATATATATATATTGCGAAAAACAAGTATTTTGAGTGTTTTTGAGCTTGTTACGTAAAGAAACGCCAAAACATATGCAAAATCCTCTATTTTGGGAAACGAAAGGACATTATGAGAGATCTGTTATAATCGTTTTTTTTTTTTTTACCTTTTTAGGTACAAAGACGCTAAAACGCATTGACAGCACTTAATATGAAAAAAACAACAACAAAAACATTACCTAAAACATATATTTTGAGTGTTTTTAACAAAACGCCAAAATGCATGCAAAGCAACGTATATGGCAATATAAAACATCATTACGAAAAAAAACGTGTCTTTTGAATGTTATACACTTTATGGAGAAAAAGAATATTACAAAAAATAACTATTTCGAGTGTTTTTAGCGTGTTACGTACAAAAATGCAAAAATACATGAAAATAACGTTATATGGAGAAACGAAAGGACATTACGAAGAAAATCTATTATAAGTGTTTTTGAACATCTTAGGTAACAAAATGCTGAAACTCAAGAATAGTACTCGATATCGAGACCAAAGAAACGTGTATTTTGAGTGTTTTCACATTAATAAATAGCAAATCACCTAAATATATGGGTATGGGTATGGGTATGGGTAAAACCGAGATTTCCAGAAACGTATCTTTTAAATGTTTTTGAGCGTATTAAGCACCAATACGCTAAAAAGCATGAAAATCACTTTATTTGGGAACACAAAACGACTTAACGAAAAACATGACTTTTTGAGTGTTTTTGAACTTCTTATGTACCAAAAAGGTAAAATGCATGCAAAACACCCTCTATGCAGAAACAAAATAAAATTATCAAAAACAAGTATTTTGAGTGTTTTTGAGCTTGTTACATAGAATAACACTAAAATATATGAAAAGTTTACTATGTGGGGAAACAAAAAAGACATTAGAAGAAAAGTGTATTATAAGTGTTTTTGAGCTTTCCAGGTACCGAAATGCGAAAACGCATTAATACCACCTTATACGACAAAACAGAACAACATTACCAAAAACCGCGTAATTTGTGTTTTTTTTTTTTTCCACATTGATAAGTACCAATATATTTGGAAACGATAAAATGTGTGTTTTTTAGTGTTTCTTTGTATGTTTGTCACCAAAACGCTAAAATGCAATGGTAAACACCATAAATGGGAATAAAAAACAACTTTACCAAAAAATGTGTCTTTTGAGTGTTTTCAGCCTCTTACGTACCGAAACCCTAAAAAAGCATGCAAAACACTTTTTATGTAGAAGAATATCATTACCAAAAACAAGTATTTTGAGAGTTTTTTGAGTTTCTTGCATACAAAAACATTAAAATGGATGAAAAATACTCTTAATAGGTAGACGTAATGACATTACGAAAAACATGTATTATATATATATATTTTTTTTTTTTACATTTTAGGTATTAAAACGCTAAACCTATAAACATCACTCTATTAAGAAACAGAACTACATTAACAAAAACGTGTGTTTTGAGCATATTTCACATTATTAGGTACCGAAACGCCAAAATGCATGGAAAGCCCTTGATATGGGGAAATGAAATTGTTACAAGAAAGCATCTTTCGAAACGAAAAGACTTTACGAGAAACGTTTATTATGAATGTTTTTGGTTCTTAGGTACAAAAACGCTAAAACGCATGAATAGCACTTTATATGAAGACACATAACATTATTAATAACATATATTTTGAGTCTATTTCAAATTGTTAGGCTTTTTTGTTACCTAATTATGTTAAAAGCAATAAAAATACTCGCTTTTGTTAATGTTGTGTTCCTATATAAAGATTATTTACACCTGTTTTAGCGTTTTCGTGATGTCTTTTCGTTTTTGCATGAATTTTGGCATTTTTCTACGAAACAAGCTGAAAAAGCACTCAAAACACACAATTTTATTGCATATACAAGATCATAATCACTCAAAAAACATGTTCCTGGAAATGTCTTTTTTTTTTTTTCCTGATATAGGGTACCTTACATGTATTTATGCATTTAATTACTTAACAGTGTAAAGGAATACACAAAACACGTTTGTTTTTTTCTTTTGATGTTCTGTTTCTCCATTTAGAGTTTTATTACAGGGTTTTCGCGTTTTCGTAGACAGGAAACTCAAAAACACTCATAACACACGTCTCTCGCAATGTCTTTTCATTTCCTCATTCTTTGCATGCATTTTGGCGATTTTGTACGTAAACTCAAAAGCATTTAAATACTTGTTTTTGTTAAAGTTATTCTCTTTCTATTTAAAAGGGTGTTTTCCATTCGTTTTATGGTTTTTGTACATAAATAGCTCAAAAATACACCAAACACACGTTTTTAGAAATGTTGTTTTGCTTTCCCCATAGAGGAACTTTTCCATGCCTTTTAGCTTTTTTGTGCCTAACACGCTCATAAACACTAAAAAAAAAAAAAAAATACTTGTTTCTGGAAATGTCGTTTCATTTCCCTAGAGAGGGCACTTTGCATGCATTTTGGCGTTTTTGCTATCTTACAATGTGAAAAAAAATAAAAAATCACGTTTTTTGGTAATTTTCTTTTATTTATTTATTTATTTTTCCATATAGAGTAATACTATTTATGTTTTTTTAACGTTTTGGTACCAAAAACTTAAAAACACTGATAATACACTTTTCTTGTAATGTCTTTTTCGTTTCCTAATATTAGGTACTTTGCATACATTTTGGCGTTTTCGTAGGTAACAATCTGAAAACCCTTAAAATACTTGTTTTTTTTTCGTAATTTTATTGTTTCTCCATAAATCATATTTCACGTGCGTTTTAGCGTTTTGGTACGTAAGTAGCTCAAAAACATTTTGGTGCCTAACACGATCATAAACACTCAACAGACACGTTTCACGAAATATCATTTTCTTTCCCAACTATAGCCTATTTTTTTCCTGTTTTTTTTTTTTTTTTGGCTTTTTGGCACCTAATAATGTGTAATACACATAAAACACAAGTTTTTGGTAATGTTTTTTTTTTTTTTTCCATAGAGAGTGCTATTAATGCCTTTTAACATTTTGGTACCTAAGAAGCTCAAAAGCACTAATAATACACGTTTCAGGTAATGACCTTTCGTTTCCCATAGTCTACTTTGTGTGCATATTGTTGTTTTTGTAACAAACTCAAAAACAATTTTTTTTTTCGCAAATATATAATGTCTCGCCATAAATGTTTTTTTTTTTTTTTTTTGCATGCGTTTTACCATTATGATACGTAATTACCTGAAAAACACTGAAAAGAGACGGTTTCGGTGACGTTTTGTTATCCATATAAGGTGTTTATTTTTTATTTTTTATTTGTTTATTTTTTTTTTTCGTTTTGGTACTTAACACGCTAATAAACTCATAAAAGACACGTTACTAGAAATTTAATTTCTTTTCCCTATATAGGGATCGTTGGATGCATTTTGGTGTTTTGGTATCAATGAATGTGAAAAAAAAACACTCAAAACACACGTATTTGGTAATGTTTTGTATCTTCATATAGAATGTTATTCATGGTTTATTACGTGTTGGTACCTAAGAAGCTCAAAAACATTCATAACACACGTTTCTTGTAATGCCTTTTCGTTTCTCCATATAAAATTTTCGTACCTAAGAAGGATGTATTTTGGCGTTTTTCCACCTAAGCTCACTCAAAAAACTTGTTTTTTGGTAATATTATTCTTTTTCTCCATAAATTGTGTTTTGCATGCATTTTTTTGCGTTTTTGGTACATAAGATACTGGAAAAAAAAACACTCAGAAGACACGTTTTTTGGTACTATTGTTCTGTTTTTTTTTTTTTTTTTTCATATAGAATGCTATTCATGCGTTTTAGAGTTTTGGTACTTAAGAATCTCAAAAAAACAGATTTCTCGTAAAGACTTTTCGTTTCTCAATATCGAGTGCTTTGCATGCATTTTGCTGTTATATCTCCTAATAATGTGAAATACAATACACGTTTTTGGTATTAATCTTCTTTTTCTCCAAATAAAGCGCTATTCATGTGTTTTAACGTTTTGGTACCTAAGAAGCTAAAAAAAAAAAATAATGATAATAAACGTTTTTGTAATGTCGTTTCGGTTCCCCATATAGGATAGTTTGTATGCATTTTGGTGTTTTCGACGTAAAAAAAAAAAATCAAAAACACTCGTTATTTATTTTCCATAAGGATATAATTCATGTTATTTTTTTTTAACCGTTTTCCTTGCTAATACGTTAAAAACACTGAAAATATATGATTCTGGAAATGTAGTTCTGTTTCCCCTTATAGGGATATTTCCATGCACTTTGCCGTTTTGATACCTAACAATGTTAAAAACATTCAAAATACAATTTTTTTTTATAATAATTTATGTTTGTTTTATATAGTGTGATATTCATACATATTTTTTTCTGGTTTGGTACCTAAAAAGCTCAAAAAACAATCATAATACACGTTTCTCGTAAAGTTCTTTCGTTTCCCCTTATAAACTATTTTCCATGCAATTCAGCGTTTTTGTACGTAAAAAGCTGAAAAAAATACACATTTTTTGCTAAAGTTATTTTGTTTTTTCCATAAAGCATTTGCATGCATTTTATCATTTTACGACGTAAGTAGCTCAAAAACTCTCAGAAGATGTTTTATTAATGTTTGTTTTACATTTTTTTTATTTTTATTTTTGTGCCTAGCACGCTCACAAACACACAAAAGACCCGTTTCTTGAAATCTCGTTTCCTATCCCGATATAAGGTATTTTCCATACATTTTGGCGTTTTGATATCTAACAATGTGAAAAATTACTCTAAATACCAATTTTTGGTTATCTTATTATGTTTCTATATATAGGGTGCTATGCATACATTTTCTCGTTTTGGTACCAAAGAAGCTCAAAAACAAAAAAAAAATACACGTTTCTTGTAATATGTTTTCGTTACGAGATATAGGGTAATTTACATACATTTTGGCGTTTTCTACGTATTGAGTTGAAAAGCACTAAAAACACGTTTCTTTTGTAATTTTTACTATTGCTCCATACTTTTTTTTTTTTTGCATGCATTTTGGCGTTTTGGTACATACCTCAAAAAACACTGAAAAGAGATGTATGTAGTTATATTATTTTGTTTACTCATACAGGATGGTTTCCATACATTTTGGGTTTTGGTGCTTAGCACGCTCATAAACACTCAAAAAGACACGTTTCTGGAAATATCGCTTTGCATGCTTTTGGTGATTTGTTGCCTAACAATATGAAATACAGTCGAAATACATGTCTTCGATAATGCTTTTCTGTTTCTCCATAGTGTTATTCATGCACTTTAACATTTTGGTACCTAAGAACCTCAAAATACTCATAATACAAGTTTCTCATGAAGTCTTTTTGTTTCCCTATATACGGTACTTTGCATGCATTTTCGCTTTTTCTACGTAACAAGCTATAAAAAAAATAAATAAAAAAATGTATTATTTTGATGATATTACTCTGTTTCTACATTAAAGTTTTTTTGCATGCGTTTTAGCGTTTTGGTACGTAAATAAATGAAAAGACTCAAAAGGCACGATTAATGTAATGTTGTTTTGTTTTTCGAAATAGAGAAATCATGTATTTTGAGTGTGTTTCACATTGTTACCCGCCAAAACGCCAAAATGCATGCAAAGCCCCTTATAATAGGAAAGGAAATGACATTTTTCAGAAAAAAAAATAGTGCTTTGAGGGTTTCTGAGCATGTAAGCATGTATGAAAATTCAAAACATTACGAAAAAAACGTATCTTATGAGTGTTTTTCAGCTTCTTACGTACCAAAACTCTAAATTACATGCAAAAACACCCTTCATAAACACAATAACTTTATAAAAAAATATGTGTTTTAAATGTTTTGAGCTTGTTACGTTGAAAAGTAAAAATGAATGCAATTTACTCTATACGGGGAAACGAGAAATTACGAGAAGCGTGTATTATGAGTTTTTTTTTTTTTTATCTTCTTAGGTACCAAAATCCTAAAACGAATGAATAGTACTCTATATCGAAAAACTAACAATATTACCAAAAACGTGTATTTTGAGTGTTTTCTCACATTATCAGGTAGCAAAACAGCACGAGGCAATAAAGGTTCATATATGGGGAAACGAAACAGCATTACCAGAAACGTGTCTCTTCAGTGTTTTGAGCGTGTTAGTTACCAACACGTTTAAAAGCATGGAAATCACCTTATATAAGAATACAAAACAACGTTACGTACATGTCTTTTGAGTGTTTTTAATCTTCTTACGCACTGAAACGATAAAACCCATATAAAACACAGTTCATGGTGAAACAGAATAATTTTACCAAAAACAAGTATTTTGGCTGTTTTCAGGTTTTTTACGTACAAAACCGGCAAAATACATCCAAAGTTCCGTATATGTTTAGACGAAAGGGGATTGCGAGAACCATTTCTTAGTGTTTTTTTTGAGGGGGGGCTTCTTAGGTACAAAAAACGAGGAATCGCATGACTAGCGATCTCTTTGGAGAAACAAAACAACATTACCAAAAACGTGTATTTTAAGTATATTTCACATTGTTAGGTACCAAAACGCCATTGTCTATGTAATGCATCCTAAATGGCGAAACGAGTTTTCCAGAAGTGTCTTTCCAGATATTGATGAGCGTGCTAGGCACCAAAACGATAAAAGCGAAAACGCTTTGTGTGTCCAATATATCTGGGAAAACAAAACAACATTACAAAAAAATGTCTCTTTTCAGTGTTTGTGAGCTACTTACGTTTCCAAAAGCTAAAACGCATATAAATATGTTTTATTCAGAAACACAATAACTTTATTTAAACTTGTATTTCAATTGTTTTCTGAGTTTGTTACGTACAAAAAAGAAAAAAACCGTGCAAAGTACTCTCTATGATGAAACGAAAAGACATTACGAGAAAGTGTTTTAAGCTTCTTAGGTACCAAAACGGAAAAAGGCGATAATACAACTATATATGGAAAAACAGAACGACATTACTAAAAACACGCATTTTGAGTGCTTTTTTACATTACTAAAATACCTGAAAAGCCTTTATATACGAAAATAAAGCGTGATTACAAGAAACGAGAAACGTGTATTTATGTGTCTTTCAGCACGTTAGGCAACAAAACGCTAAAAAGCATGGAAAATGACCTTATAGCGGAATACAAAACGCTACGAAAAACGAGTCTTTTGATAGTTTTGTTTTTATTTTTTACGCTAAAACTCATGCAAAAGACCTTTTATGGAGAAACAGAATAACATTAAAAAAAAAAAGTGTTCTGAGTGTTTTCGACTTGTTACTTGGAAAACTCAAAAACGCATACAGAGTATTCTATATGGGGAAAGAAAAATGCTTTACGAAAAACATGTATAACGTGTATTTAAAAACGTGTATTTTAAGTGTTTTTCGTACTGTAAGATATCAAAACGACAAAATGGATGCAAAACTCTTTATATTCAGGAACGAAGCAACATTACAAGAAATGTATTTTTTTGTGTTTTTGTGTATGTTAGGCACGAAAATGCTAAAAAGAATGGAATACACCTTATATGGGAAAACGAAACAACATAACTTATATTGTACATTTTGAGTCTGTTTTCAGTTTTTTAGGTAACAAAACGATAAAACGCATGAAAAAAAAACTGTAGAAAAAGATTACCATTATCAAAAAAATAAATAAATAAATAAATTCTAGTGTCTTTTCAACATATTAAGTCAATATGCAGGCAATGTACAATGCAATAGAGAATGGAAAAGGCATAACGAGAAACATGTATTGAGTGTTTTTTTTTCAGATTTGCATGAGTAGGACTCTATATAGAGAGAAACAGAACAACATTATCAAAAACGTGTATTTTAAGTACATTTCATATTTTGAAGTGACAAAACGCCAAAATGCATTTAAAGCACCCTATATTTGGCAAAGATAACGATATCTTAAGAAACGTCTTTTTAGTGTTAATGGAAACAAAACAACATTACCAAAAACGTGTCCTTTCAATGTTTATAAAGTTACGTACTAAAACGCTAAAACGTATGTAATAAAAAAATATATATAAATTTACCCCCTTAAAAAAATCGTTGATATTGAGTGTTTTTTGAGTTTCATACGTAGAAAAATGCCAATATCATGAAATTACCCTATATGAAAACAAAAAGACATTACGAGAAAAGTGTATTATATGTATTTTTGAGCTTTTTATTTACCAAAAAAAAAAAAAAAAATACAAAACAACATTACTAAAAACGTGTTTTATAGGTTCTTATGTACAGAAACGCTAAAACCCAAGCAAAACACCCTTTATGGAGAAGTGAAATAAATATTTCGTTGATAAATTACATTCAGGACAGTTAGGAAACATCCCTTACAGAAGAATAAGATCGCAGAAGAATGATCCTAAATGGATGACTGATAATAAAACACTACATAGGGCGAAAGAGAAGTATATATGAGATTAAAGACAGGGGAAGTGGTTTTAAGGCCATAATATAATGAATTAGAAAAGTCAGGAGTTTAACAAGGAAAGCTAAAAATAGTTAAGCATTAAAGGTAGCCAGCCAAGCGAAGATGGACCCCAAGGGATTTTATCAGACATATAAGACGAAGAATAGAGAAACAAAAATTCCTTAAAGACAGCAGAATGGGACCTGCTTGGTTGTTGGGAGGAAATTAGTAAAATTGTGAATGAGTATTTTTTAACTGTCTTTGCCCAGGAAAACATGCAGGATTTGCCGAATAGTGAGAAGATATTTAGAATAGAAGAGAAAGAGAAGCTGACAGATATTACTATAACTAAAGAGAGAGTGGAACAGGAGATAGATCAGCTGAAAAGTTCAAGTCACCAGGACCAGATGAAATATATTCCAAAGTATTTAAGGAATGGAAAAAGGTTATAAGTAATCTGTTAGTTTCTGTCCTTAGGAAATCACTTTAGTCATGTGAGGTATCGGTAATGTGGAGGCAGATAATGGTGATAGTTATGGCATCCTATATCAGGACTTTAGTAAAGCATTTGACAAGGTACCCAATCAGAGGCTACTGAGAAAGGTTAGGGCGCACGAGAGAGATGAGGTGTTTAGATTGGATAAGGTCATGGCTAAGCGGCAGGCGACAGAGTGTTGTAATAAACGGCTCTAAATCCGAGTGGGGTCAAGTAATTAGTGGGGTGACAAAGGAATTATTAGTATTAGGGCCGATGTTGTTTGTTATATATGTCAGTGACTTGGATAGTGGAATTAGTAGTGTTGTTAGTAAAGTTGCGGATGACACAAGAGTATGTAGATTAATTAGGTCTGAATTGCATACAATCGCCTTGCAGGCAGATATGGATAGGATGAACGAATGGACAGACAGATGGGAAATGCAGTTTAATATCAACAAATTGAAAGCACTTAGCGTAAGTGGAAGAAACCCACACATTAGTTACACAATGAACAACCAAGTTCTGGTAGGTTCAGGGTAAGAAAATGATTTGAGATTTAAAGTTAGCCTTGAACTCCGTCTAAGAAAGCAATGCAAAAAGGCCAGAAACAAAGCAAATAGTGTATTATGATTCATTTTCATGAGTGCTAAAAGGAGAACTCCCGAAGTAATATTAGTTACATTTGGCGCTGGTCAAACTTCATCTAGAATACGCTGTCCAATTCTGGTCACCACATCACAGGAAGGATAAAGGTCTATTAGAATCAGTACAAAAAAGAATGACTAAAAGGATACAGGGGATGAGGAGTATTCCTTACGAAGCGATATTCAAGCTGTTAAATTTACATTCTTTAGAGAGACGTAGGTTAAGAGTGTACCTGATAGAAGTCTTTAAGTGGTATATGGGTTATAACAAGGGCAACATAAGGAAAATTCTTAGAATCTGTAACCATGATAGAACAAGAAAAATGGGTTCAAGCCTGAAAACTTGATGCTCAAAAAGGAGACAAGAAGGAATTGGTTCTCAAATAAAATAGTAGATGATTGGAACGGACGTAGTAATCAAGCTGTTAGTGCTGAGGCATTTGGGAACTGTAAGAGAAAATTAGACATTTATGGATGGGGGTGATAGGTGGGAATAGGTAGGCATATTTCATACAAATACTGCCATGTGTAGGCCTGATGCCTTCTTGCAGATTTACTTATTTCTTATGTTCTTATATTCTTATTACCAAAAGTGTGTATTTTCAGTGTTTTTCAGCTATTACGTGAAAAAAAATGCCAAAATGGATGCAAAGCACCCAAAATGAGTAAAAAAAAAAAGGGACATTACGAGAAACGTGCATTATGAGTGTTTTTTTCAGATTCTTAGATACCAAAACGCTGAATAAAACTCATGAATAAAACTCTTAATTGAGAAACAGAACAACCTTACCAAATGCGTGTATTTTGAGTGTTTTTCACATTCTTAGTTACCAAAACCCCAAATTGCAAATGAAACTAGCTTTATGTGAAAAAAAAGGCATTTCCAGAAAGGTGTCTTTTAAGGGTTTTTGTACGTGTTAGGCAATAAAGCACTTGAAAGCAGGGCAATCACATTACATAGGAATAAAACCAACTTTAACCAAGAACTTGCCTTTAAGTGTTTTTGACCTCCTTACATACCAAAACGCTAAAACGCATGCAAAACATCCTTTATGGAGAACTGAATAACATTACCAAAATGAAACGGATGCAAACCAACCAATATGAAGAAATAGAATAACATTACCAAAAAGATATATTTTGAGAGTTTTCAGCTTGCTACCTACAAAAAATGCGAAAATGGATGGAAAGCACTCTATATTGGGAAACAAAAGAACATTACGAGAAACGTGTATAATGAGTGTTTTATAATTTCACAGGAACCACAAAGCAAAAAACGCAAAAACTCGTGTATATAGAGAAGTTTCTTACATACCAAAATGCTGAAATGCATAAAATAACACTTTTAATTGAAAGACAGGACTACCTTACTAAATGTGTGTATTTTGAGTGTTTTTCACATTCTTAGTTACGAAAATCCCAAATTACATGCGAAACTAGCTTTATGTGGGAAAAAAAAAATGATATTACCAGAAAAGTGTGTTTTGAGTGTTTTTGAGCGTGATGTGCAACAAAGCACTAAAAAGCAGAACAATCACATTACATGGGAATAAAACCAACTTTTACGAAGAACTTGCCTCTAAGTGTTTTTTTTTAACTCCATACATACCAAAACGCTAAAACGCATGCAAAACAACCTTTATGGAGAAATATTACCAAAAACATGTATTTTGAGTGTTTTTGATCATGTTATTTATAAAAACGCTTAAATACATGCAAAGAACCTTATGTTTGGGAAACGAAAGGACATTTCGAGAAACGTGTATTATGAGTGTTTTTAAGTTCCTTATGTACCAAATAAGCTAAAACTCACAATTAACACTCTTTATAAAAAAAATAAATAAAATAAAATATTTTTTTTTATTCATCTTCATAGGTACTAAGATGCCAAAATTCTGGCAATATTCTTTGGGAATCGAAAACAAAATGACTGAAAAAGTTTCTTTTAGTTGTTTTACGTAGAAAAACGCTAAAACGGATGCAAACCAACCAATATGAAGAAATAGAATAATATTACCAAAAAGGTATATTTTGAGTGTTTTTGAGCTTGTTACTTACAAAAAACGCGAAAATGGATGCAAAGCACTCCCTATTGGGAAAGAAAAGGACATTACGAGAAACGTGTATAATGAGTGTCTTATTATTTTCCGGCAAAAGAACTTGTGGTTCACAAGAACCACAAGGCAAAAAACGCAAAAACTCGTGTATATAAAGAAGTTTCTTAGATACCAAAATGCTGAAACTCATGAATAACAATCTTAATTGAGAAACAGAACAACATTACCAAATGCGTGTATTTTGAGTGTTTTTTTCACATTCTTAGTTAGCAAAACCCCAAACAGCATGCGAAACTAGCTTTATGTGTGAAAAAAAAACTGACATTACCAGAAGTGTCTTTTGAGTGTTTTTGAACGTGTTAGGCAATAAAGCACTAAAAAGCAGGGCAATCATATTACATTGGAATAAAACCAACTTTTACCAAGAACTTGCTTTGAAGTGTTTTTTAGCTCCTTACATAACAAATCGCTAAAACGCATGCAAAACACTCCTTTATGGAGAAGCAGAATAACATTACCTTAATACAAGTGTTTTTGAGTGTTTTTTATCATGTTACCTATAAAAACACTTAAATACATGCAAAGATCCCTATATTTGGGAAACAAAAGGACATTACGAGAAATGTGTATTATGAATGTTTTTAAGTTCCTTAAGTACCAAAACGTTAAAACCTACAAATAACACTCTTGATAGAGAAAAAAAAAATAGCATTTTTATTTTTTTGTTATTCATGTTCATAGGTACCAAGACGCCAAAATTCTACCAAAATTTATGGAAATTATGTGGAAAAAAGAACATTATCGAAAAAGATAATTTTACCTTTTTTCGGAGTTATGTACCAAACCATAAAGTGTATGCAAAGCCACCTATTTGGGAAAATTTAACGACTTTACAAGAAACCTGTCTTTTGAGTGTTTTTTTCGCATGTTAGGTACCAAAACGATAGATAATATGAAAGTCACTCTATATGGAAATCCAAAACAAAATTACTGAAAACGTGTCTTTTAAAAGATTTACGTAGAAAAAACGCTAAAACGGATGCAAACCAACCAATATGAAAAAAATAGAATAATATTACCAGAAAAGTATATTTTGTGTGTTTTTGATCTTGTTACATAAAAAAAAACACAAAAATGGATGGAAAGCACTGTATATTAGGAAAAAAAGGACATAACGAAAAACGTGTATAATGAGTGTTTTATAGTTTCACCAGAATCACAAGGCAAAAAACGCAAAAACTCGTATGTGTGGAGAAGTTTCCAAGATACCAAAATCCTGAAACTCATGAATAACTTTCTTAATCAAGAAACAGAGCAACATTACTGAATGCGTGTATTTTGAGTGTTTTTTTACATTCTTAGTTACCAAAATCCCAAATTCCATGCGAAACTAGCTTTATATGGGAAAATGACATTACCAGAAAAGTGACTTTGAGTGTTTTTGAGACTGTTAGGCAATAAAGCACTAAAAAGCAGAGCAATCACATTACATGGAAATAAAACTAACTTTTACGAAGGACTTGCCTTTTAGTGTTTTTGACACGCAGTTAGTAAGGTTGTTCTGTTTCTCAATTAAGAGTGTTATTCATGAGTTTCAGCATTTTGGTATTTAGGAAACTTCTCCATATACACGAGTTTTTGCGTTTTTTGCTTTGTGTTTTTTTTGAATTATAAAACATTCATTATACACTTCTCTCGCAATGTCCCTTTGTTTCCCAATATAGAGTGCTTTGTATCAATTTTTTGCGTTTTTTTTTTTGTAGGTAACAAGCTCAAAAACACTCAAAATATACATTTTTGGTAATGTTTTTCTGCTTCTTGATATTGGTTGATTTGCATCAATTTTAGCGTTTTTCTACGTAAAACACTGAGAAGACACATTTTCAGTAATTTTTTTTTGGATTCCCACATAGAGTGAGTTCCTTATTATTTATCTTTTTGGTGCCTAGCAAGCTGAAAAACACTCAAAAGACAGATTTCTGGTAAGGTCTTTAATTTCCTCACATGGGAGGCTTTGCATGTTTTTTTAGTGTTTTTTGAGCGTGTTATGAAAATAAAGCACTAAAAGCCAGGGCAATCACATTACATGGGAATAAAACCAAATTTTACGAAGAACATGCCTTTAAGTGTTTTTGAGCTCCTTATATACCAAAACTCTAAAACGCATGCAAAATACATTTTATGGAGAAACAGAAAAACATTACCAAATACATGTATTTTCAGTGTTTTTGATCATGTTATTTATAAAAACGCTTAAATACATGCAAAGAACCTTATATTTGGGAAACGAAAGGACATTACGAGAAACATGTATTATGAATGTTTTTTTAAGTTCCTTTAGTACCAAAAAGCTAAAACCCACAAATAACACTCTTTATTTAAAAAATAAATAATAAAAAAATAAAATAAATATTTTTTTTTTGTTATTCATTTTCATAGGTACCGAGATGCCAAAATTCTGGGAAAATTCAGGGCAATTATGTGATAAAAGAATATTATCAAAAAAGTTAATTTCAGCTTTTTTTGTTCGGACTTATGTACCAAACCCTAAAGTGCATGCAAAGCCTTCATTATGAGGAAATTAAACGATCTTACCAGAAATCTGTTTTGTGTGTTTTTTAACATGTTAGGCACCGAGACGATAAATAATAAGGAACTCACTCTATATGGGAATCCAAAACAAAGTTAAAGAAAACGTGTCTTCTCAGTGTTTTACGTAGAAAAACGTTAAAACGGATGCAAACCAACCTATATCAAGAAATAGTAAAACGTTTCCAAAAAGGTATATTTTGAGTGTTTTTGATCTTTTTACCTACAAAAACGCGAAAATTGATGCAAAGCACTCTATATTGGGTAACAAGAGGACATTGCAAGAAAAGTGTATAATGAGTGTTTTATAGTTCAAAAGAACCACAAAGCAAACAACACAAAAACTCCTGTATATGGAGACATTTCCTAGATACTAAAATGCTGAAACTTATGAATAACACTCTTAATTGAGAAACAGAACAACCTTAATAAATGCGTGGATTTTAAGTGCTTTTCACATTCTTAGTTACCAAAAACCCCAAATTACATGCGAAAATAGCTTTGTGGGGAAAAAAATAATGAATTTACCAGAAAAGTGTCTTTTGAGTGTTTTTCAGCGTGATAGGTAATAAGCCACTCAAAAGCAGGGCAATCACATTACATTGGAATAAAATCGTATTTTACCAAGAACTTACCATAAGTGTTTTTGAGCTCCTTATATACAAAAGTGCTAAAACGCATGCAAAACACACTTTATGGAGAAACAGAATAACATTACCAAAACCTAGTATTTTGAGTGTTTTTGATCATGTTATCTAAAAAAAACGCTTAAATACATGAAAAGAACCTTTTGTTTGGGAAACGAAAGGACATTACAAGAAACGCGTATTATGAGTGTTTTTAAGTTTCTTAAGTACCAAAAAGGTAAATCCCATAAATAACACTCTTCATTGAGAAAAAATAAATAAATAAATAAAAAATAAAAAAAAAAAGGAATTTTTTATTTATCTTCATAGGTACCGAGATGCCAAAATTCTGGTAAAAAATTCAGCACAATTATATGATAAAAGAATATTATCAAAAAAGTTAATTTTAGCTTTTTTTTGGGGGGGGACTGTTATGTACCAAACACTAAAGTGCATGCAAAGCCTCCTATATGAGGATATTAAACGACCTTATCAGAAATCTCTCTTTTGAGTGTTCTTCAGCATGTTAGGCACGAAAACAATAAATAATAAGGAACTCACTCTATATATGAATTAAAAAAAAAATACTGAAAACGTGTCTTCTCAGTGTTTTACGTAGAAAAACGCTAAAACGGATGCAAACAAACCAATATAAAGAAATAGAAAAACATTACCAAAAAGGTATATTTTGAGTGTTTTTGAGCTTGTTACCTATAAGAAAAACACGAAAATTGATGCAAAGAACTCTATAATGGGAAAGAAAAGGACATTGCAAGAAAAATGTATAATGAGTGTTTAACAGTTCAAAAGAACCACAAGGCAAAAAATGCGAAAACTAGTGTATATGAAGAAGTTTCCTAGATACCAAAATGCTGAAACTCATGAACAACACTCTTAATTGAGAAACAGAACAATCTTACTAAAAGTGTGTATTTTGAGTGCTTTTCACATTCTTAGGTACCAAAACCCCAAATTCCATGCGAAACCAGCTTTATGTGGGAAAAAAATGACATTACCAGAAAAATGTCTGATGAGTGTTTTTGAGCGTGTTAGGTAATAAAGCACTAAAAAGCAGGGCAATGACATTACATTAGAATAAAACCAATTTTTAATAAGAACTTGCTTATAAGTGTTTTTGAGCTCCTTATATATCAAAACACTAAAACGCATGCAAAATACACTATATTGTGAAACAGAATAACATTACCAAAAACATGTTTTTTGAGTGTTTTTCATCATGTTACCAATAAAAACGCTTAAGTACATGCAAACAACCCTATTTTTGGGAAACGAAAGGACATTACGAGAAAAGTGTATTATGAGTGTTCATTAAGTACGAAAAAGCTAAAAGCCACAAATTACACTCTTTATTAAGAAAAAATAAATAAAGAAATAAAAAAATACGATATTTTTTTTTTCATTCTTATTCATATTCACAGGTAACGAGGTGCCAAAATTCGGTCAAAGTTCAGGAAATTATATGAAATAAGAACATTATCTAAAAAGTTAAATTTAGTTTTTTTTTTTCGGACTGTTATGTACCAAACCCCTAAAGTGCATGCAAAGCCACCTATATGGAAAAATTAAACCTCTTTGCCAAAAAACTGTCTTATGAGTTTTTTTCAGCATATTAGGAACCAACACCATAAAACCCAAGGAAGTCAATCTATATGGGAATCCAACACACAATTACTGAAAACGTGTCTTTTCGGAGTTTTACGTACAATAACGCTAAAACGGATGCAAACCAACCAAAATGAAGAAATAGAATAATATTACCAAAAAGGTATATTTTGAGTGTTTTTGAAATTGTTACCTACAAAAAAACGCGAAAATGGATGGAAAGCACTCTACATGGGGAAGCAAAAGGAGATTACGAGAAACGTGTATAATGAGTGTTTTATAGTTTCACAAGAACCACAAGGCAAAAAACGCAAAAACTCGTGTATATAAAGTGTTTCTTACATTCCAAAATGCTGAAACTCATGAATAAGACTTTTAATTGAGAAACAGAAATATCTTACCAAATGTGAGTATTTTGAGTGTTTTTCACATTCTTAGTTACGAAAATCCGAAATTACAAGTGAAATTAGTTTTATGTGGGAAAAAAATGACATTACCAGAAAAGTGTCTTGTGAGTGTTTTAGAGCGTGATATACAACAAAGCACTAAAAAGCAGAACAATCACATTACGTGAAACTTTTACCAAAAATATGCCTTTAATTGTTTTTAACTCCTTATATAACAAAACGCTAAAACACATGCAAAACACCCTTTATTGAAAAACAAAATAACATTACCAAAAGCATGAATTTTAAGTGTTTTTGATCATGTTACCTATAAAAACGCTAAAATACATGCAAAGAACCCTATGTTTGTGAAACGAAAGGATTTTTCGAAAATTGTGTATTATGAGAGTTTTTAGGTTCCTTAAGTACCAAAAAACTAAAACACACAAATAACACTCTTTATAGAGAAAAAAATAAATAAATGAATACAAATTTTTTTTTTTGTTATTCATCTTCATAGGTACCGAGATGCCAAAATTCTGGCAAAACTTAGGGAAATTAGCTAAAGAAAAAAAAATTATAAAAAAAAATTTTAGCTTTTTTCCGGAGTTATGTACCAAACCCTAAGGTGCATGCAAAGCCACCTATATGGGAAAATTACACAATTTTACCAGAAACCTGTAATACAAAAATGTAATGCAAAAATGGATGGAAAACACTATATATTAGGAAACAAAACAACATTACGAGAAACGTTTATAATTAGTGTTTTATAGTTTAACAAGAACCATAAGGCAATAAACGCAAAAACTTGTGTATATAGAGAAGTTTCTTACATATAAAAATGATGAAATGCATGAAAAACACTTTTAATCGAGAAACAGAAGTACCCTACCAAATTGTGTATTTTGAGTGTTTTTCACATTCTTAGTTACGAAATTGCCAAATTACATGCGAAACTAGCTTTATGTGGGAAAAAAATGACATTACCAGAAAAATGTCTTTTGAGTGTTTTGAGCGTGATGCAACAAAGCATTAAAAAGCAGAACAATCACATTACTTGGGAATAAAACCAACTTTTACGAAGAACTTGCCTTTAAGTGTTTTTTAACTCCTTACATACCAAAACGCTAAAACGCATGTAAAAACACCCTTTATGGAGAAACAGAATAACATTACCAAAAATATGTATTTTGAGTGTTTTTGATCATGTTACCTATAAAAACGCTTAAATACATGTAAAGAACCCCATGTTTGTATAAAAAAAGGACATTACGAAAATCATGTATTGTAATGTAACATGTAATCATGTAGTGTTTTTAAGTTCCTTAAGTACCAAAAAGCTAACTCTCACAAATAATACTTTATAGAGAAAAAAAATTGTTATTCATCTTCATAGGTACCGAGATACCAAATTCTGGAAAAATGCAGGGAAATTTTGTAAAAAAAATCATTATGAAAAAAATAATCTTAGCTTTTTTCCGGAGTTATGTTCCAAACCCTGAGGTGCATGGAAAGCCACCCATATGGAGAAATTACTCGAATTTACCAGAAACCTGTCTTTTGAGTGTTTTTTTTCAGCAATTTCAACAATATTACTGAAAACGTGTCTTTTCAGTGATTTATGTAGAAAAACGATAAAACGGATGCAAACCAACCAATATGAAGAAATAGAATAACATTACAAAAAAATATATTTTTATGTGTTTTTGAGCTTGTTACCAACAAAAAATTTCAAAAATGGATGAAACGCACTCTATATAAGGAAAGAAAAAGGCATTACAAGAAATGTGTATAATGAGTGTTTTATAGTTTCACAAGAACCACAAGGCAAAAAACTCAAAAGCTCGTGTACATAAAGAAGTTTCTTACATACCAAAATGCTGAAACTCATGAATAACACTTTTAATTGAGAAACAGAACTACCTTACCAAATGTGTGTATTAGAGAAGTTTCTTACATACCAAAATACTGAAGCTCATGAATAACACTTTTAATTAAAAAACAGAACAACCTTACTAAATGCCTGTATTTTGAGTGTTTTCACATTTTTAGTTACCAAAACCCCAAATTCCATGCGGGAAAAAAATAATATTACCAGAAAATGTCTTTCGAGTGTTTTTGAGAGGGTTAGGCAATAAACCACTAAAAAGCAGGGCAATCACATTACATGGGAATAAAACCAACTTTTACCAAGAACTTGCTTTTAGGTGTTTTTGAGATCATTACATACCAAAACGCTAAAATGCATGCAAAACACCTTTTATGGACAAAAAGAATAACATTACCAAAAACATGTATTTAAATACATGCAAAGAACCTTATGCTTGGGAAACGAAAGGACATTACGAGAAATATGTATTATGAGTGTTTTTAAGTTCCTTAAGTATTAAAAACTAAAACCCACAAATAACTCTCTTTATTTAGAAAAACTAAATAAATAAAAAAAAAAAAATAGGATTTATTTTTTTTTGTTAATCATCTTCATAGATACCGAGATGCCAAAATTCTGGGGAAATTCCGGGCTATTATATAATAAAAGAAAATTATCAAAAAAGTTAATTTTAGTTGTTTTTTCGGACTGTTATATACCAAACCCTAAAGTGCATGCAAAGCCGCCTATATGAGGAAATTAAACGACCTTAAAAGAAATCTGTCTTTTGAGTGTTTTTTTTCAGAATGTTAGGCACCAAAAAGATGAATAAATAAGGAACTCACTCTATATGGGAATCCAAACAAAATTACTGAAAATGTATCTTCTCTGTGTTTTACGTAGAAAAACGCAAAATCTCGTGTATATAAAGAAGTTTCTTAGATACAAAAATGCTGAAACTCATGAATAACAATCTTAACTGAGAAACAGAACAACCTTAGCAAATGCATGTATTTCGAGTGTTTTTCATATTCCTAGTTAGCAATACCCTAAATAGCATGCGAACCTAGCTTTATGAGGAAAAAAAATGACATTACCAGAAGTGTGTTTTAATTGTTTTTCAGCATGTTAGGCAATGAAGTACTAAATAGCACGGCAATCACATTACATAGGAATAAAACCAATTTTTACCAAGAACTTGCCAATATGTGTTTTTGAGCTCCTCACATACCAAACCGCTAAAACGCATGGAAAACAAACTTTATAGAAAAACAGAATAACATTACCAAAAACATGTATTTTGAGTGTTTTTGATAATGTTATCTATAAAAACGCTTAAATACACGCAAAGGACCTTATGTTTGGGAAACGTAAGGACATTTTTTTAAGTTCCTTAACTAATAAAAAGCTAAAACCCAAAAATAACACTCGTTATTTAGAAAAAAAATAATAAAAAAAACAAATAAAAGGACTTTTTTTTGTTATTCACCTTCATAGGTACCGAGATGCCAAAATTCTGGGAAAAATTAGGGCAATTATATGATAAGAGAATATTATAAAAAAAAGTTGATATCAGTTTTTTTCGGACTGTTATGTACCAAACAGTAAAGTACATCCAAAGCCTCCTATATGAGGAAATTAAACGACCTTACTAGAAATCTGTGTTTTGAGTGTTTTTCAGCATGTTTTTTCAGCATGTCAATAATAAGGAACTCACTCTATATGGCAAACCAAAACAAAATTACTGAAAACTCTTCAGTGTTTTACGCAGAAAGACGCTAGAAAGAATGCAAACCAACCAATATCAAAAAGTAGAAAAACACTTCCAAAAAGATATATTTTGAGTGTTTTTAATCTTGCTACCTATAAAAAACGCGAAAATTGATAAAAAAAAGCACTTTATATTGGGAAACAAAAGGACATTGCGAGAAAATTGTATAATTAATGTTCTGTATAATTAATGTTAATTATAGTTCAAAAGAACCAAAAGGCAAAAAACGCAAAAACTCGTGTATATGGAGAAGTTTCCTAGATACCAAAATGCTGAAACTCATGAATAACACTCTTAATTGAGAAACAGAACAACTTTACTAAATGCGTGTATTTTGAGTGCTTTTCACATTCTTAGGTACCAAAATCCCAAATTGCATGCGAAATTAGCTTTATGTGGGAAAAAAAATGACATTACGAGAAAGTGTCTATTGAGTGTTTTTCAGCGTGATAGGGAATAGAGCACTAAAAAGCAGGTGAATCAGTTTACATGGCAATAAAATAAATTTTTACGAAGAATTTGCCTTTAAGTGTTTTCAGCTCCTTATTTACCAAAACGCTAAAACGCATGCAAAACACACTTTATGGAGAAAGAGAATAACATTACCAAAAACATACATTTTGCATGTTTTTGGCAAAATTTGGGCAAAATTCAGGAAATTATGAGTCAATTATCAAAAAACTTAATTTTAGCTTTTTTTTTCGTACTGTTATGTACCAAACCCTAAAGTGCATGCAAAGCCACCTATATGGGGAAATTAAACGTCTTTGACAGAAAACTGTCTTATGAGTGTTTTTTTAGCTTGTTAGGCACCATAACGGTAAATAACATGCGTCACTCTATATGGGAATCTAAAACAAAATTACTGAAAACGTGTCTTTTCGGTGTTTTACGTAGAAAAACGCTTAAACGGATGCAAACCAACCAATAAGAAGAAATAAAATTACATTACCAAAAAGGTACATTTTGAGTGTTTTTGAGCTTGTTACCTACAAAAAAACGCGAAAATGGATGCAAAGCACTCCCTATTGGGAAACAAAAGGACATTACGAGAAACGTGTATAATGAGTGTCATTATTTTTGAGCAAAAGAAAAGAAGGCAAAAAACGCAAAAAATTCGTGTATATAAAGAAGTTTCTTAGATACCAATATGCAGAAACTCATGAATAACAATATTAATTGAGAAACAGAACAACCTTACGAAATGCGTGTATTTTGAGTGTTTTTCACATTCTTAGTTAGCAAAACCCCAAATAGAACGCGAATCTATGTTGGAAAAAAAATGACATTACCAGAAGTGTCTTTTGAGGGTTTTTGAGCGTTTTAGGCAATAAATTATATATATATATATATATATATATATATATATATATATATATATATATATATATATATATATATATATATATATATATATATATATATATATATATATATATATATATATATATATATATATATATATATATATATATATATATATATATATATATATATATATATATATATATATATATATATATATATATATAAAAAGGGCAATCACATTACATGGGAATAAAACCAACTTTTACCAAGAACTTGCCTTGAAGTGTTTTTGATCTCCTTACAAACCAAAACGCATGCAAAAAACTCCTTAATGGAAAAGCAGAATAACATTACTGAAAACATATGTTTTAAGTCCTTTTGATCATGTTATCTATAAAAACGCTTAAATACATACAAAGAACCCTATGTTTGGGAAACGAAAGGACATCACAAGAAACGTGTATTAGGACCGTTTTTAAGTTCCTTAAGTAACAAAACGTTAAAACCCATAAATAACAGTCTTTATAGAGAAAAAAATAAATAAATAAAAAAATAGTTTTTTTATATTGATTTTCATAGGTACCAAGATGCCAAAATTCTGCCAAAATTCAGGGAATTTATGTGGAAAAAAGAACATTGTCAAAAAAGTTAATTATAGCTCTTTTTCGGATTTTTATGTTCCAAACTCTAAAGTGCATGCCACCTATATAAGAAAGTTAAACGACTATACCAAAAACCTGTCTTTTCAGTGTTTTCCAGCATATTAGGCACCAAAACGATAAATAATATGGAAGTCAGTCAATATGTGAATCCAAAACAAAATTACTGAAAACGTGTCTTTTCAGTGTTTTACGTAGAAAAACGCTAAAACGGATGCAAACCAACAAATATGAAGAAATAGAATAACATTAACAAAAAGTGTTTTATTAGCTTTTTACCTACAAAAAACGCGCAAATGGATGGAAAGCACTCTATATTGGGAAGCAAAAGGACATTACGAGAAACGTGTATAACGAGTGTTTTATAGTTCCACAAGAGCCACAATGCAAAAAACGCAAAAACTTGTGTATATAGAGAAGTTTCTTACATACCAAAACGCTAAAACTCACGAATAACACATTTAATTGAAAAACAGAACTACCTTACGAAATGTGTATATTTTGAGTGTTTTTCACATTCTTAGTTACGAAAATCCCAAATTACATGCAAAACAACCTTTATGGGGGAAAAAAATGACATTAACAGAAAAGTATCTTTTGAGTGTTTTTGAGCGTTATATGCAACAAAACACTAAAAAGCAGAACAATCACATTACATTGGAATAAAACCAAATTTTACGAAGAACTTTCCTTTAAGTGTTTGATCATGTTACCTATAAAATCGCTTAAATACATGCAAAGAACCCTATGTTAGTGAAACGAAAGGACATTACGAAAAACGTGTATTATGAGTATGTTTAAGTTCCTTAAGTACCAAAAATCTAAAACCCTTAAATAACACTCTTTATAGAGAAAAAAAAAAAAAAAAAATTTTATTCATCTTCATAGGTAACGAGATTTCAAAATTCTGAGAAAATTCAGGGAAATTATGTGAAAAAAAAAACATAAAAAAAATGATTTTAGCTTTTTCCGGAGTTATGTACGAAACCCGGAAGTGCATGCAAAGCCACCTATATTGGAAAATTACACGACTTTATAAGAAACGTGTCTTTGGGTGTTTTCAGCAATTTCAACAATATTACTGAAAACGTGTCTTTTCAGTTTTAGCGTAGAACGCTAAAACGGATGCAAACCAACCAATATGAATAAATAGAACATTACAAAAAAGTTGAGTGTTTTTGAGCTTGTTACCTACAAAAAAAACGCAAAAATGAATGCAAAGCAGTCTATATTAGGTAACAAAAGGATATTACAAGAAAATTGTATAATGAATGTATTAATAGTTTTCAAGAACCATAAGGCAAAAAACGCAAAACTCGTATATATGGAGAAGTTTCTTAGATACTAAAATGCTGAAACTCATGAATAACACTCTTAATTGAGAAACAGAACAATTTTAGGAAATGAGTGTATTTTGAGTGTTTTTTTTCACATTCTTAGTGGTCCAACCCTAAACTACATGCGAAACTGTGGAAAAAAATGAAATTACTAGAAAAGTGTCTTTTTAGTGTTTTTCAGCGTGTTAGGCAATAAAGCATTAAAAAACAGGCCAATCACATTACATGGGAATATAACCAACTTTTACCAAGAACTTGCCTTTAAGTTTTTTTGAGCTCCTTACATACTAAAACGCTAAAACCCATGCAAAACACCCTGTATGGAAAAACAGAATAACATTTTCAAAAACATGTATTTTGAGTGTTTTTGAGCTTGTTACCAATAAAAACGCTTAAATACATGCACAGAACCCTATGTTTGGGAATAAAAGGATATTACGAGGAATGTGTATTATAAGTGTTTATAAATTCCTTAAGTACCAAGAAGCTAAAACTCACAAATAACACTCTGTATACAGAAAAAAAATAAAATAAAAATAAATTAGAAAATAACAATTTTTTTTTATTGATCTTCATAGGCAACGAGATGCCAAAATTCTGGCAAAATTTAGGAAAATTACGTGAAAAAAAAAGAATATTATGAAAGAGGTTATGTACCAAACCCTAAAGTGTATGCAAAGCCACCTATATAGGGAAATTAAACGACTTTATAAGAAACCTGTCTTTTGAGTGTTTTTCAGCATGTTAGGCATCAAAATGATAAATAACATGGAAGTCACTCTATATGGGAATCCAAAAATTACTGAAAACGTGTCTTTTCTGTGTTTACGTAGAAAAACGCTAAACACGGATGGAAATCAACCAATATGAAGAAATAGAATAACATTACCTAAAAGGTATATTTTGAGTGTTTTTGATCATGTTACCTATAAAAACGCTTCAATACATGTAAAGAACCGACATTACGAGAAACGAGTATTATGAGTGTTTTTACGTTCCTTAAATACCAAAAAGCTTAAACCCACAAATAACACTCTTTTTGGAGAGAAAAAAAAAAGAAAAAATAGCATTTTTTTTTGTTATTGATCTTCATAGGTATCGAGACCCAAAATTCTGGCAAAATTCAGGGAAATTATGTGAAAAAAGAATATCATAAAAGTTAATTTTAGCTTTTTTTCAGACCGTTATGTACCAAACCCTAAAGTGCATGTAGAGCCACCTATATGGGGAAATTAAACGACTTTACCTGAAACCTTTCTTTTGCCTGTTTTTCAGTATGTTAGGCACCAAAACAATAAATAATATGGAAATCACTCTGTATGAGAATCCAAAACAAAATTACTGAAAACGTGTCTTTTTTAGTGTTTTATGTAGAAAAACGCTAAAAAGAAAGCAAATGAACCAATATCATGAAATAAAATAATATTACCAAAAAGGTATTTTTTGTGTTTTGAGCGAAAATGGATGCAAATCTCTCTATATTGTGAAACAAAAGGACATTACGAGAAACGTTTAAAATGCTTTTTACCTACAAAAAACGCGAAAATGGATGTAAAAGCACTCTATATTGGGAAGCAAAAGGTCATTTAAAGAAAAGTGTATGATTGTTTTATAGTTTCACAAGAACCAGAAGACAAAAAACGCAAAAACTCGTGTATATTGAGGTTTCTTACATACCAAAATGCTAAAACTCATGAATAACACTTTTAATTGAGAAACAAAACTACCTTACCAAATGTATGTTTTTTGAGTGTTTTTGACATTCTTAGTTACGAAAATCCCAAACGTGTATTATGAGTGATTTTAAGTTCCTTAAGTACTAAAAAAGCTAAAACCCAAAAATAAAGCTCTTTATAGAGAAAAAATAAATAAAATATTTTTTTTTTGTTATTTATCTTCGTAGGTACTAAGATGCAAAAATTCTGGCAATATTCTTTGGGAATCGAAAACAAAGTTACTGAAAACGTGTTTTTTCGGTGTTTTACGTACAAAAAAAGGTTAAAACGGATACAAACCAACCAATATGAAGAAATAGAATAACATTACCAAAAAGGTATATTTTGAGTGTTTTTGAGCTTGTTACCTAGAAAAACCGCGAAAATGAATGCAAAGCACTCCCTATTGGGAAACAAAAGGACATTACGAGAAACATCTATAATGAGTGTCTTTTTATATTCGGGCAAAAGAACTTGTGGTTCACAAGAACCACAAGGCAAAAAGCGCATAAAGTCGTGTATATAAAGAAGTTTCTTAGACACCAAAATGCTGAAACTTATGAATAACAATCTTATTTCAGAACCAGAACAACATTACCAAATGCGTGTATTTTGAGTGTTTTTTTTCACATTCTTAGCAAAACCTCAAATAGCGTGCGAAACTAGCTTTATGAAGGAAAAAAATGACATTACCAGAAGTGTCTTTTGAGTGTTTTTGAGCGTGTTAGGCAATAAAGCACTAAAAAGCAGGGCAATCATATTACATTGGAATAAAACCAACTTTTAGAAAGAACTTACCTTGAAGTGTTTTTCAGCTCCTTACATACCAAATCGCTAAAACGCATGCAAAACACTCCTTTATGGAGAAGCAGAATAACATTACGAAAGCAAGTGTTTTTGAGTGTTTTTTAGCATGTTACCTATAAAAACTCTTAAATACATGCAAAGATCCCTATATTTGGGAAACGAAAGGACATTACGAGAAATGTGTATTATGTATGTTTTTAATTTGCTTAAGTACTAAAACGTTAAAACCTACAAATAACACTTTTTATAGAGAAAAAAATTAAATAAATAAAAAAATAGCATTTGTATTTTTTTGTTATTCATGTTAATAGGTACCAAGATGCCAAAATTCTGCCAAAATTCAGGGAAATTATGTCGAAAAAAGAACATTATCGAAAAAGTTAATTTTACCTTTTTTTTTGGAGTTATGTACCAAACCATAAAGTGTATGCAAAGCCACCTATTTGGGAAAATTTAACGTCTTTACAAGAAACCTATCTTTTGAGTAATTTTACGCATGTTAGGCACCAAAACGATAGATAATATTAAAGTCACTCTATATGGAAATCCAAAACAAAATTATTGAAAACGTGTCTTTTAAAAGATTTACGTAGAAAAACGCTAAAACGGATGCAAACCAACCAATATAGAAAAATAGAATAATATTACCAGAAAAGTATATTTTGTGCGTGTTTGAGCTTGTTACATAAAAAAAAAAAAAACGCAAAAATGGATGCAAAGCACTGTATATTAGGAAAAAATAGGATATAACGAGAAACGTGTATAATGAGTGTTTTATAGTTTCACCAGAATCACAAGGCAAACAACGCAAAAATTCGTCTGTGTAGAGGAGTTTCTAAGATACTAAAATGCTGAAACACACTTAATCAAGAAACAGAACAACCTTACTAAATGCGTGTATTTTGAGTGTTTTTTTTTTTTTTTTTTTTTTACATTCTTAGCAAAACCCCAAATTCCATGCGAAACTAACTTTATGTGGGAAAAAAATGACATTACCAGAAAAGGGTCTTTGAGTGTTTTTGAGCGTTTTTTGAGTGTTTTTGTAGGTAAAAAGCTCAAAAACACTCAAAATATACCATTTTGGTAACGTTTTTCTATTTCTTGATATTGGTTGGTTTCCATCCATTTTAACGTGTTTCTACGTAAAACACTGAGAAGACACGTTTTCAGTAACTTTGATTTGGATTCCCATATAGAGTGAATTCCGTATTATTTATCGTTTTTGTGCCTAACATGCTAAAAAACACTAAAAACACAGATTTCTGGTAAGGTCGTTTAATTTTGCATGCACTTTATGGTTTGGTATATAACAGTCCGAAAAAAAAAGCTGAAATTAACTTTTTTGATAATCTTCTTTTATCACATAATTACCCTGAATTTTCCCAGAATTTTGGCATCTCTGGCATTCCATTTCTGAAATTTTGGAATTTGGCTCCTTTGAAGATGAATGACAAAAAAAAAACTTTTTATTTTATTTTTTATTTATTTTTTTATTTAATTTTTAAATAAACAGTGTTATTTGTGTGTTTTAGCTTTTTGGTACTTAAGGAACTTAAAAAAACACTCATAATACACGCTTCTCGTAATGTCCTTTTGTTTACCAAACATAATGTTCTTTGCATGTACTTAAGCGTTTTTAAAGATAACATGATCAAAAACACTAAAAATACATGTATGATATTCTTTTTCTCCATAAAGTTTTTTTTTCATGCGTTTTAGCGGTTTGGTATATAAGGGGTTAAAAAATTCTTCGTAAAAGTTGGTTTTATTCCCATGTAATATGATCGTTCTTATTTTTAGTGCTTTGTTCCATATCACGCTGAAAAACACTCAAAAAACACTTTTCTGGTAATATCATTTTTTTTCCCACATGAAGCTAGTTTCGCATGTAATTTTGCATTTTCGTAACTAACGATGGGAAAAACACTGAAAATACACAATTTGGTAAGGTAGTTCTGTTTATCTATTAAAAGTGTTATTCATGCATTTATTCATTTTGGTATGTAAGAAATTTCCCTATATACACGAGTTTTTGCGTTTATTGCCTTGTGGTTCTTTTAAAACTATAAAACACTCATTATACACGTTTCTCGTAATGTCCTTTTGTTTTCTAATATAGAGTGCTTTACATCTATTTTTGCATTTTTTGTAAGTAACAAGCTCAAAAACACTGAAAATATATCTTTTTGGTAATGTTATTCTATTTCTTCATATAGGATGGTTTGTATCTGCTTTAGCGTTTTTCTACGTAAAACACTGATAAGACACGTTTTCAGTAATTTTCTTTTGGATTCATATATTGACTGACTTCCAAATGATTTATCGTTTTGGTGCCTAACATGGTGAAAAACAATGAAAAGACAGGTTTCTGGTAAAGTCGTTTAACTTCCCTATATAGGTGGCTTTGCATGCTGTTTAGGGTTTGGTACATAACAATCCGAAAAAAAAGCTATAATTAACTTATATGATAATGTTCTTTTTTCCACATAAATTCCCTGAATTTTGGCAGAATTTTGGCATCTCGGTGCCTATGAAGATCAATAACAAAAAAAAAAAATCCCATTTGATTATTTTTTTATTCATTATATTTTTTTTTTCTAAAGAGTGTTATTTGTGGGTTTTAGCTTTTTGGTACTGAAGGAACTTAAAAATCACCAATAATACACGTTGCTCGTAATGTTCTTTCGTTTCCCAAACATGTATTTAAGCGTTTTTATAGATAACATGATCAAAAACACTCAAAATACATGTATTTGGTAATGTAATTATGTTTCTCCATAAAATGTATTTTGCATGCGTTTTAGCGTTTTGGTACGTAAGGAGCTCAAAAACACTTAAAGGCAGGTTCTTGGTAAAATTTGGTTTTATTCCCATGTAATGAGATTGCCCTGACTTTTAGTGCTTTATTGCGTTACACGCTCAAAATCACTGAAAAGACATGCAAAGTGTCCCATATGAGGAAATTAAAGACCTTACCAGAAATCTGTCTTTTGAGTGTTTTTCTGCATACTAGGCACCAAAACGATAAATAATAAGGAACTCACTCTATGTGGGAATCCAAAAGAAAACTACTGAAAATGTGTCTTCTAAGTGTTTTACTTAGAAAAACGCTAAAACTGATGCTTGTTACCTACAAAAAAAAAGCTCAAAAAATTGATACAAAGCACTCTATATTGGCAAACAAAGGGACATTGCGAGAAAAGTGTATAATGAATGTTTTATAGTTCAAAAAAACAACAAGGCAAAAAACGCAAAAACTCGTGTATATGCTGAAACTCATGAATAACACTCTTAATTGAGAAACAGATCAACCTTACTAAATGCGTGTCAAAAACGCATAAAAAGTTGGTTTTATTCCCATGTATTGTGATTGCCCTGCTTTTTAGTGCTTTATTGCCTAACACGCTCAAAAACATTCAAAGACACTTTTCTGGTAATGTCATTTTTTCTCCTACTCCATATCCACGAGTTTTTGTTTTTTGCCTTTTGGTTTGTTTGAACTATAAAAAACTCATTATACACTTTTCTTGCAAAGTCCTTTTGTTTTCTAATTTAGAGTGCTTTGCATCAATTTTCCCGTTTTTTGTAGGTAACAAGCTCAAAAACACTCAAAATATACCCTTTTGGTAATGTTTTTCTATTTCTAGACACTGGTTGGTTTCAATACGTTTTAGCGTTTTTCTACGTAAAACACTGAAAAGACACGTTTTGAGCAATTTTGTTTTGGATTCTCATATAGAGTGAGTTCCTTATTATTTATCGTTTTGGTGCCTAATATGCTGAAAAACACTCAAAAAACAGATTTCTGGTAAGGTCGTTTAATTTCCTCACATAGGAGTTTTTGGATGCACTTTATGGTTTGGTATATAACAGTCCAAAAAAAAAGGTAAAATTAACTTTTTTAATAATTTTCTTTTATCATATAATATCCCTGAATTTTCCCAGAATTTTGACATCTCGGTACCTATGAAGATGAATAACAAAAAAAGAAAATCCTATTTTTTTATTTTCTTACTTTCTAAATAAAGTGTTATTTGTGGGTTATAACTTTTTGGTACTTAAGGAACTTAAAATCTCTTATAATACACATTTCTCGTAATGTTCTTTCGTTTCGCAAACATAAGGTTCTTTGTATGTATTTAAGCGTTTTTATGGATAACATGATGAAAACCCTCAAAATATATGTTTTTGGTAATTTTATTCTGTTTCTCCATAAAAGGTGTTTTGCAAGCGTTTTAGCGTTTTGTTATGTAATGAGCTCAAAAACACTTAAAAGCAAGTTCTTGGTAAAAGTTGTTTTTATTCCCATGTAATGTGATTACCCTGGTTTTTAGTGCTTTATTGCCTAACACGCTCATAAACACTCAAAAGACACTTTTCTGGTAATATCATTTTTTTCCCACATAATGTTAGTTTTGCATGGAATTTGGGGTTTTGGTAACTAAGAATGTGAATAAAACTCAAAACACAGGCATTTAATAAGGTTGTTCTATTTCTTAATTAAAAGTGTTATTCATGAGTTCCAACATTTTGGTATGTAAGAAACTTTTCTTCTACACACATTTGGTAAGGTATTTCTGTTTCAAAATTAAAAGTGTTATTGATGAGTTTCAGCTTTTTGGTATGTAAGAAACTTCTTTATGTACACGAGTTTTTGAGCTTTTTACCTTGTGGTTCTTGTCAAACTATAAAACACTCATACACGTTTTTCGTAATGTCCTTTTCTTCGCCAATAGGAAGTGTTTTCCATCCATTTTTGCATTTTTTGTAGGTAACAAGCTCAAAAACACATAAAAATATATCTTTTTGGTAAGGTTATTCTATTTCTTCATATTGGTTACTTTACATCCGTTTTAGCGTTTTTCTACGTAAATCACTAAAAAGACACGTTTTCAGTAATATTGTTAAAATTGCTAAAAAACGATTAAAAGACAGGTTTCTGCTAAAGTCGTGTAATTTCCCCATATAGGTGGATTTGCATACACTTCAGGGTTTGTACATAACCATAAAAAAGCTAAATTATTTTATTATATAATGTTTTTTTTTTACAAAATTTCCATTAATTTTGCCAGAATTTTACCATCTCGGTACCTATGAAGATGAATAACAAAATTTTTTTTTCTCTCTATAAAGAGTGTTATTTGTGGGTTTTACCTTTTTTGGTACTTAAGTAACTTAAAAACACTCATAATACACGATTTTCGTAATGTCCTTTTGTTATACATACATGAGGTTCTTTACATGTATTTAAGCATTTTTATAGGTTACATGATCAAAAACACTCAAAATACATGTTTTTGGTAATGTTAATCTGTTTCTCCATAAAGGGTGTTTTGCATGCGTTTTAGCGATTTGGCATGTAAGGATTTAAAAAACACTTAAAGGCAAGTTCTTTGTAAAAATTTTTTTTTTCCCTTATAATGTAATTGTTCTGCTTTTTAGTACTTTGGTGCATATCACGCTCAAAAAAACTAAAAAGATACTTTTTTGGAAATGTCATTTTTTCTTCCCATATGAAGGTAGTTTCGCATGTAATTTTGCATTTTCGTAACTAAGTATGTGAAAAACACTCAACTTTTTTCGTAATGTTCTTTTTCCACATAAATTCCCTGAATTTTGGCAGAATTTTTGACATCTCGGTACCTATGAAGATGAATGAAAAAAATTTTTAAAAATCTCATTTTCTTATTTTTTCATTTATTATTATTTTTTTTTTTTCTAAAGAGTGTTATTTGTGGGTTTTAGCTTTTTGGTACTGAGGGAACTTAAAACTCATAATACACGTTTCTCGTAAAGTTCTTTCGTTTCCCAAATATAAAGTTCTTTACATGTATTTAAGCGTTTTTATACATAACATGATCAAAAACACTCAAAATGCATGTATTTTGTAATGTAATTCTGTTTCTCCATAAAATGTATTTTATATGCGTTTTAGCGTTTTGGTACGTAAGGAGCTCAAAAACACTTAAAGGCAAGTTTTTTGGTAAAATTTGGTTTTATTCCCATGTAATGTGATTGCTCTGGCTTTTAATGGTTTATTGCGTCCAAAAACACTGAAAAGACATGCAAAGCGTCCCATATGAGGAAATTAAAGACCATACCAGAAATCTGTCTTTTGAGTGTTTTTCAGCATGTTAGGAACCAAAACGATAAATAATAAGGAACTCAACTCTATGTGGGAATCCAAAAGAAAATTAGTGAAAACGTGTCTTTTTCAGTGTTTTACGTAGAAACACGCTAAAACTAACACAAACCAACCAATATCAAGAAGCAGAAAAACATTACCAAAAATGTATATTTTGAGTGTTTTTGAGCTTGTTACCTACAAAAAAAACGGGAAAATGCATACAAAGCACTCTATATTGGGAAACAAAGGGACATTGCGAGAAAAGTGTATAATAAATGTTTTATAGTTCAAAAAAACCACAAGGCATGAAACGCAAAAACTCGTGTATATGCTGAAACTCATGAATAACACTCTTAATTGAGAAACAGAGCAACTTTACTAAATGCATGTCAAAAACACTAAAAGGCAAGTTCTTCTTAAAAGTTGGTTTTATTCCCACGTAATGTGATTGCCCTGCTTTTTAGTGTTTTATTGCCTAACACACTTAAAAACACTCAAAGACACTTTCCTGGTAATGTCATTTTTTTCCCACATAAAGCTAGTTTCGCATGGAATTTGGGGTTTTGGTAACTAAGAATGCAAAAAATACTTAAAATACACGCATTTAGTAAGGTTGTTCTGTTTCTTGATTACGAGTGTTATTCATGAGGTTCAGTATTTTGGTATTTTAGAAACTTCTCCATATAGTCGAGTTTTTGCGTTTTTTGCCTTGTGATTCTGGTGAAACTACAAAACACTCATTATACAAGTTTCTCGTTATGTCCTTTTTTTTCCTTATATAGAGTGCATTGCATATATTTTTGCGTTTTTTTTTATGTAACAAGCTCAAGAAAACACAAAATATATTTTTTGGTAATGTTATTCTATTTCTTCATATTGATTGGTTTGCATCCGTTTTAGCGTTTTTCTACGTAAATCTTTTAAAAGACACGTTTCCAGAAATTTTGTTTTGGATTTCCATATAGAGTGACTTTCATATTATTTATCGTTTTGGTACCTAACATGCTTTTTGGTGCCTTTTGCCTCCCAATATAGAGTGCTTTCCATCCATTTTCGCGTTTTTTGTAGGTAACAATTTCAAAAACACTCAAAATATACATTTTTGGTAATGTTGTTTTCTATTTCTTCATTTTGGTTGGTTTGCATCCTTTTTAGCGTTTACGTAAAACACCAAAAAGACACGTTTTCAGGAATTTTGTTTTGGATTCCCATATAGATTGACTTCCTTGGGTTTTATCGTGTTGGTTCCTAACATGCTGAAAAACCCTCATAAGACAGTTTTCTGGCAAAGACGTTTAATTTCCCCATATAGGTGGCTTTGCATGCAATTTATGGGTTTGATACATAAGTCCAAAAAAAAAGCTAAATGTAACTTTTATGATAATGTTAAGATGAATAAGAATGAAAAAAAATATCGTATTTTTTTATTTATTTATTTTTTTTTTCTCAATAAAGAGTGTAATTTGTGGCTTTTAGCTTTTTCGTATTTAATGAACTTAAAAACACTCATATTACACGTTTCTCGTAATGCCCTTTTGTTTCCCAAAAATAGGGTTCTTTGCATTTATTTAAGCGTTTTTATTGGTAACATGATCAAAAACACTGAAAATACATGTTTTTGGTAATGTTATTCTGTTTCACCATCAAGTGTATTTTGCATGCATTGTAGTGTTTTGATATATAAGAAGCTCAAATACACTTAAAGGCAAGTTCTTGTTAAAAATTGATTTTATTTCAATGTAATGTAATTGCCCTGCTTTTTAGTGCTTTATTGCCTAACACGCTGAAAAACACTCAAAAGACATTTTTCTGGTAATGTCATTTTTTTCCACATAAAGCTGGTTTCGCATGCAATTTTGGGGTAAGGATGTGAAAATCACTCAAAATACACGCATTTAGTAAGATTGTTCTGTTTCTCAATTAAAAGTGTTGTTCCAGAGTTTCAGAATTTTGGAATGTAAGAAACTTCTCTATATACACGAGTTTTTGCGTTTTTTGCCTTGTAGTTCTTGTGAAATTATAAAACACACATTATACACGTTTCTCGTAATGTCCTTTTGCTTCCCAATATAGAGAGCTTTTTATCTATTTTCGCGTTTTCTGTAGGTAACAATTTCAAAAACACTCAAAATATACCTTTTCGGTAATGTTATTTTATTCCTTCATATTGGTTGGTTTGCATCCGTTTTAGCTTTTTTCTACGTAAAACACCGAAAAGATACGTTTTTAGTAATATTGTTTTGGATTCCACATATAGATTGACTTCCATGTTATTTATCGTGTTGGTTCCTAAGATGCTGTAAAACACTCATAAGACCGTTTTCTGACAAAAACGTTTAATTTCCCCATATAGTTGGCTTTGCATGCATTTTAGGGGTTTGGTACATAATAGTCCGAAAAAAAAGCTAAATTTAACTTTTTTGATAATGTTCTTATTTCACATAATTTTCTGAATTTTGCCCGAATTTTGGTATCTCGGTACCAATGAAGATGAAAAAGAAAAAAAATTGTATTTTTTTTTATTCAGTTATTGTTTCTCAATAAAGAGTCTTATTTTTTGCTTTTAGCTTTTTGATAATTAATGAAGTTAAAAACACTCATAATACACGTTTCTCGTAATCTCCTTTCGTTTCCCAAAAATAGTGTTCTTTGCATGTATTTAAACGTTTTCATTGGTAACATAATCAAATACACTCAAAATATATGTTTTTGGTAATATTATTCTGTTTCACCATAAAGAGTGTTTTGCAGGCGTTTTAATGTTTTGGTATATAAGGAGCTCGTTTTCCTGCAATGTAATGTGATTGCCCTCCTTTTTAGTGCTTTATAGCCTGTCACGCTGAAAAACATTTAAAAGACATTTTTCTGGTAAAGTCTTTTTTTTTTTCCCACAAATCTATTTTCCCATGCAATTTGGGGTTTTGGTAACTTAGAATGTGAAAAGCACTCAAAATACACGCATTTATTAAGGTTGTTCTGTTTCTGAATTAGGAGTGTTATACATGAGTTTTAGCATTTTTGTATCTAGGAAACCTCTCCATATACACGAGATTTTGCGTTTTTTGAAGTGTGGTTCTTTGTAACTATAAATCAATCATTATTCACATTTCTTGCAATGTCCTTTTGTTTCCCAATATAGAGTGCTTTGCATCAATTTTCGCGTTTTTTGTAGGTAATAACCTCAAAAACACTCAAAATATACCTTTTAAGTAACGTTTTTCTGTTCCTTGATATTGGTTGCTTTCCATCCGTTTTAGCGTTTTTCTACGTAAAACACTGAGAAGACACGTTTTCAGTAACTTTGGATTCCCATATATATATATGGATTCCCATATAGAGGTGAGTTCCTTATTATTTATCGTTTTGGTGCTTAACATGCTAAAAAACACTAAAAACACAGATTTCTGGTAAGGTCGTTAAATTTCTTCATACAGGAGGCTTTGCATATACTTTAGGGTTTGGTACATAAAAGTCTGAAAAAAAAAGCTGAAATTAACTTTTTTGATAATATTTTTTTTATCATACGATTGCCCTGAATTTTCCCAGAATTTAGGCATCACGGTACTATGTAGATGAATAAAAAAAAAATTCCTATTTTTTATATATTTTTTATTTTTTTATTTTCTAAATAAAGAAAGTTATTTGTGGGTTTTAGCTTTTTGGTACTGAAGGAACTTAAAAAACACTCATAATACACGTTTCTCGTAAAGTCCTTTTGTTTCCCAAACATAATGTTCTTTGCATGTATGTAAACGTTTTTATAGATAACATGATCAAAAAACGCTCAAAATATATGTTTTTGGTAATGTTATTCTGTTTCTCCATAAAGTTTGTTTTGCATGCGTTTTAGCGGTTTGTTATATAAAGAGCTCAAAAACACTTAAAGGCAAGTTTTTTGGTATAAATTGGTGTTATTCCAATGTAATATGATTGCCGTGCTTTTTAGTGCTTTATTGCCTATCACGCTCAAAAACACTTAAAAGACACTTTTCTGGTAATGTAATTTTTTTCCTCACATAAACATTGTTTCGTATGCCATTTGGGGTTTTGATAACTAAGAATGTGAAAAGCTCGCAAAATACACGCATTTAGTAAGGTTGTTCTGTTTCTCAATTAAGAGTGTTATTCATGAGTTTCAGCATTTTGGTATCTAGGAACATTCTCCATATACACGAGTTTTTTTGTGTTTTTAGCCTTTTGGTTCTTTTGAAATATAAAAAACTCATTATACACTTTTCTTGCAAAGTCCTTTTCTTTTCTTATATAGAGTGCTTTGCATCAGTTTTCCCGTTTTTTGTAGGTAACAAGCTCAAAAACACTCAAAATATACCTTTTTGGTAATGTTTTTCTATTTCTTGATACTGGTTGGTTTCAATCCGTTTTAGCGTTTTTCTACGTAAAACACTGAAAAGACACGTTTAGAGCAATTTTGTTTTGGATTCTCATATAGAGTGAGTTTCTTATTATTTACCGTTTTGGTGCCTAACATGCTGAAAAACACTCAAAAAACAGATTTCTGGTAAGGTCGTTTAATTTCCTCATATAGGAGTCTTTGCAGGCATTTTAGGGTTTGGTATATAACAGTCCGAAAAAAAAAACTTAAATTACCTTTTTTGATAATTTTATTTTATCATATAATAGCCCTGAATTTTCCCAGAATTTTGAAATCTCAGTACCTATAACGAAGAATAACAAAAAAAAGCTTATCTTTTTATTTTCTTACTTTTTTTTTAAATAGTGTTATTTGTGGGTTTTAACTTTTTGGTACTTAAGGAACTTAAAAACACTTTTAATACACATTTCTCGTAATGTCATTTCGTTTTCTGAAACATAAGGTTCTTTGTATGTATTTAAGCATTTTTATATGTTTTTGGTAATTTTATTGTTTCTCCATAAAAGGTGTTTTGCATGCGTTTTAGCGTTTTGGTATGTAATGAGCTCAAAAACACAAGTTCTTGGTAAAAGTTGTTTTTATTCCCATGTAATGTTATTACCCTGCTTTTTAGTGCTTTATTGCCTAACACACTCAAAAACACTCAAAAAACACTCTTCTTGTAATATCATTTTTTTTCTTACATAAAGCTATTTTTGCATGAAATTTGGGGTTTTGGTAACTAAGAATGTGAAAAAAAAACTCAAAACACAGGCAAAGTGTAAAGTTGTTCTATTTCTTAATTAAAAATATTATTCATGAGTTCCAGCATTTTGGTATGTAAGAAACTTTTCTAATACACACTTTTGGTAAGGTATTTCTGTTTCAAAATTAAAAGTGTTATTCATGAGTTTCAGCTTCTTGGTATGTAAGAAACTTCTTTATTTTACACGAGTTTTTGAATTTTTTTCCTTCTGCTTCTTGTCAAACTATAAAACACTCATACACGTTTCTCGTAATGTCCTTTTCTTTGCCAATATAAAGTGCTTTCCATCCATTTTTTTTCTTTTTTGTAGGTAACAAGCTCAAAAACACATCAAAATATATCTTTTTGGTAATGTTATTCTATTTCTTCATATTGGTTGGTTTATATCCGTTTTAGCGTTTTTTCTACGTAAATCACTGAAAAGACACGTTTTCAGTAATATTGTTGATATTGCTGAAAAACTCTCAAAAGACAGGTTTCTGGTAAAATCGTGTAATTTCCCCATATAGGTGGATTTGCATACACTTCATGGTTTGTACATAACTCCGGAAAAAAGCTAAAAAATTATTATTATTTTTTTTTTACAAAATTTCCATGAATTTTGCCAAAATTTTCTCATCTCGGTAACTATGAAGATGAATAAGAAAAAAAAAATCTCTTTAAAGAGGGTTATTTGTGGGTTTTAGCTTTTTGGTACTTAAGTAACTTAAAAACACTCATAATACACGATTTTCGTAATGTCCTTTTGTTATACAAACATAGGGTCCTTTACATGTATTTAAGCGTTTTAATAGGTTACATGATCAAAAACACTCAAAATACATGTTTTTGGTAATGTTTTTCTGTTTCTCCATAAAGGGTGTTTTAAATACGTTTTACAGATTTGGTATGAAAGGAGTTAAAAAACACTTAAAGGCAAGTTCTTCGTAAAAGTTGGTTTTATTCCCATGTAATGTGATTGTTCTGCTTTTTAGGGCGTTGTTGCATATCACGCTCAAAAACACTAAAAATACACTTTTTTTGGAAATGTCATTTTTTTCCCCACATGAAGGTAGTTTCGTATGTAATTTGGCACTTTCGTAACTAAGAATGTGAAAAACACTCAAAATACACAATATGGTAAGGTAGTTCTGTTTATTGATTAAAAGTGTTATTCATGCATTTCATCATTTCAGTTTGTAAGAAATTTCTCTATATACACGAGTTTTTGTGTTTATTGCCTTGTGGTTGTTTTAAAACTATAAAACACTCATTATACACGTTTCTCGTAAAGTCCTTTTGTTTCCTAATATAGAGTGCTTTATATCCATTTTCGCATTTTTTGTAGGTAACAAGCTCAGAAACACTCAAAATATATCTTTTTAGTAATGTTATTCTATTTCTTCATATAGGTTGGTTTGCATCGGCTTTAGTGTTTTTCTACGTAAAACACTGAAAAGACACGTTTTCAGTAATTTTGTTTTGCATTCACATATTGACTGACTTCCATATTATTTATCGTGTTGGTGCCTAACATGCTGAAAAACACTGAAAACATAGGTTTTTGATAAAGTCGTTTAACTTCCCTATATAGGTGCATTTCCATGCACTTTAGGGTTTGGTATTTAACAATCCGAAAAAAAAGCTGTTATTAACTTTTTTTGGTAATGTTCTTCTTTCCACATAAATACCCTGAATTTTGGCAGAATTTTCGCATCTCGGTACCTATAAGAATGAGTTACAAAAAAAAAAATCTCATTTTTTATTTTTTTTTTGTTTATTATTTTTTTCTAAATAAACAGTGTTATTTGTGGGTTTTAGCTTTTAGGTATTGAAGGAACTTAAAAAAAATAATAATACACGTTTCTTGTAATGTCCTTTCGTTTCCCAAACATAAGGTTCTTTGCATGTATTTAAGTGTTTTTATAGATAATATGATCAAAAACATTTAAAATACATGTATTTGGTAATATTATTCTGTTTCTCCATAAAATGTATTTTGCAGGCGTTTTAGCGTTTTGGTATGTAAGGAGCTCAAAAACACTTAAAGGCAAGTTCTTGGTAAAATTTGGTTTTATTCCCATGTAATGTGATTGCCCTTCCTTTTAGTGCTTTATTGCGTAACACGCTCAAAAACACTCAAAAGACACACAAGGCCTCGCATATGAGGAAATAAGAGACCTTACCAGAAATCTGTCTTTTGAGTGTTTTTCAGAATGTTAGGCGCCAAAACGATAAGTAATAAGGAACTCTCTCTATGTGGGAATCTAAAAGGAAATTACTGAAAACTTGTCTTCTCAGTGTTTTACGTAGAAAAACGCTAAAACTGATGCAAACCAACCAATATCAAGAAGCAGAAAAACATTATTAAAAATATATATTTTGAGTGTTTTTGAGCTTGTTACATACAAAAAAAAACAAAAAATTGATACAAAACACTCTATATTGGAAACAAAGGGACATTGAGAGAAAAGTGTATAATGAATGTTTTATAGTTCAAAAAAACCACAAGCCAAAAAACGCAAAAACTCGTGTGTATGGAAAAGCTTCCTAGATACTAAAATGCTGAAACTCATGAATAACACTCTTAATTGAGAAACAGAACAACCTTACTAAATGCGTGTCAAAAACACTAAAAGGCAAGTTTTTCGTAAAAGTTGGTTTTATTTTCATGTAATGTGATTGCCCTGCTTTTTAGTGCTTTATTGCCTAACATGCTCAAAAACACTCAAAGACACTTTTCTGGTAATGTCATTTTTTTCACACATAAAGTTAGTTTTGCATGGAATTTGGGGTTGTGGTAACTACGAATGTAAAAAAAATCACTCAAAATACACGCATTTAGTAAGATTGTTCTGTTTGTTGATTAAGAGTGTTATTCATGAGTTTTAGCATTTTGGCATCTTAGAAACTTCTCCACACAGACGAGTTTTTGCGTTGTTTGCCTTGTGATTCTGGTGAAACTATAAAACACTTATTATACACGTTTTTCGTTATGTCCATTTTTTTTCCTAATATACAGTGCTTTGCATCCATTTTTGCGTTTTTTTTTTTATGTAACAAGCTCAAAAACACTCAAAATATACTTTTCTGGTAATATTATTCTATTTTTTCATATTCGTTGGTTTGCTTCCGTTTTAGCGTTTTTCTACGAGGAAATTAAACGGGTTTACAAGAAAACTGTCTTTTGAGTGTTTTTCAGCATGTTAAGCACCAAAACGATAAATAATATGGAAGTCACTCTATATGGGAATCCAAAACAAAATTACTGAAAACGTGTCTTTTCAGTGTTTTACGTAAAAAACGTTAAAACTGATGCAAACAGACCAATATGAAGAAATAGAATAACATTACCAAAAAGATATATTTAAAGTATTTTTGAGCTTGTAACCAACAAAAAAAAAAACGCGAAAATAGATGCAAAGCACTCTATATTGGGTAACAAAAAGACATTACGAGAAACGTGTATAATGAGTATTTTATAGTTTCACAAGAACAACAAAGCAAAAAACGCAAAAACTAGTTTATATGGAGAAGTTTCTTAGACACCAAAATGCTGAAACTCCTGAATAACACTCTTAATTAAGAAACAGAATAACATTACTAAATGCTTGTATTTTGAGTGTTTTTCACATTCTTAGTTACTAGAACACCAAATTGCATGGGAAACAAGCTTTATGTGGGAAAAAAAAAATGATATAACCAGAAAAGTGTCTTCTGAGGGTTTTTGAGAGATTTAAGCAATAAAGCACTAAAAAGGAGGGCAATCACATTACAACGGAATAAAACCAACTTTTACGAAGAACTTTCCTTTCAGTGTTTTTTAACTCCTTATATATCAAAACGCTAAAACACATGCAAAACACCCTTTATGGAGAAACAGATTAACATTACCAAAAACATATATTTTGAGTGTTTTTGATCATGTTACCTCTAAAAACACTTACATACATGCAATACATGCTAAGAACCCTATGTCTGGGAAACGAAAGGGCATTACGAAAAACGAGTATTATGCGTGTTTTTAAGTTCCAGAAGTACCAAAAAGCTATTTATAAAGAAAAAAATAAAGAAATAATTAAAAAAATAGGTTTTTTTTTATTGTTATTCTTCTTCATAGGTACTGAGATGCCAAAATTCTGGCAAAATTCAGGGAAATTATGTGTAAAAAGAACATTATCAAAAATGTTAATTTTAGCTTTTTTTTCGGACTGTTATGTACGAAACCATGAAGTGCATGCAAACCCAATTATATGGAGAAATCAGACGACTTTACGAGAAACCGGTGTTTCTAGTGTTTTTGAGCATGTTAGTCACCAAAACAATAAATAATATTGAAGTCATTCTATGTGGTAATCCAAAACAAAATTACTTTATACGTGTCTTTTTTTCGTGTTTTACATAGAAAAACGCTAAAACGGATGCAAGCCAACCAATATAAAGAAATAGAATAAGATTACCTAAAAGGTATATTTTGAGTGTTTTTTTTAGCTTTTTACTTACAAAAAAAAAAAAGCGAAAATGGATGGAAAGCTCTCTCTATTGGTTAACAAAAGGACATTACGAGAAACGTGTATAATGAGTGTTCTATAGATTCTAAAGTATCACAAGACAAAAAACGCAAAAACTCGTATATATGGAGAAGTTTCTTAGATACCAAAATGGTGAAACTCCTGAATAACACTATCAATTGAGAAACAGAACAACCTTACCAAATGCGTGTATTTTGAGTGTTTTTCACTTTCTTAGTTCCCAAAACCCCAAATTTTATGTGAATGTAGCTTTATGTGGGAAAAAAAATGACATTACCAGAAAACTGTCTTTTAAGTGTTTTTTTTTTTTTTAGCATGATAGGCAATAAAGCACTAAAAAGCAGGGCAATCACATTACATGGGAATAAAATCAACTTTTACCAAGTGTTTTTCTAAGTGTTTTTGACCTTATATACCAAAACGCTAAAACGCATGTAAAACACCCTTTATTTAGAAACGGAATAACATTACCAAAAACATGTATTTTGAGTGTTTTTGATCATGTTACCTATAAAAACGCTTAAATACATAAAAAGAATCTTGTGTTTGGGAAACGAAAGGACATTTCGAGAAACGTGTATTATGAGTGTTTTTAAGTTCTTTAAATACCAAAAAGCTAAAACCCACAAATAACACTCTTTATAGAGAAAAAAAAAATAAATAAATAAATAGAAAAATAGGATTTTTTTTTTATTCATCTTCATAGGTACCGAGATGCTAACATTCTGCCAAAAATTCAGGGAAATTGTGTGAAAAAAAGAATTTTATGAAAAAGAGTTAATTTTAGCTTTTTTTTCGGACTGTTATGTACCAAACCCTAAAGTGCATGCAAAGCCATCTATATGGGGAAATTAAACGACCTTACCAGAAACCTGTCTTTTGTGTTTTTTTTTCAGCATGTTAGGCACCAAAACGATAAATAATATGGAAGTCACTAAATGTGGGAATCCATCAAAAAATTACTGAAAAAGTATCTTTTCATTGTTTTACGTAGATAAACGCTAAATCGGATGCAAACCAACGAATATGGAGAAAAAGAATAACATTACAAAAAAGGTATATTTTGAGTGTTTTTGAGCTTCTTACCTTAAAAAAACGCGAAAATGGATGGAAAGCACTCTATATTGGGATACAAAAGGACATTACGAGAAACGTGTATAATGAGTGTTTTATAGTTTCACAACAGCCACAAGGCAAAAATCGCAAAACTCGGTGTATATGGAGAAGTTTCTTAAATACTAAAATGCTGAAACTCAGAAATAACACTCTTAATTAAGAATACAGAACAACCTTACCAAATGCATGTATTTTGAGTGCTTTTCACATTCTTAGTTACCAAAACCAAAAATTGAATGCAAAACTACCTTTATGTGGGAAAAAAATGACATTACCAAAAAAGTGCCTTTTGAGTGTTTTTGAGCGTGATAGGCACTAAAGCCCTAAAAAGGAGGGCAATCATATTATATGGGAATAAAACCAACTTTTACCAAGAACCTGCCTTTACGTATTTTTGAGCTTCTTATATACCAAAACGCTAAAACGCTTGCAAAACACCCTTTATGGAGAAACAGAATAACATTACCAGAAACATGTATTGTGAGTGTTTTTGATCGTTACCTATAAAAATGCCTAAATACATGCAAAGAAACCTAAGATTGGAAAATGAAAGGACATTACGAAAATCGTGTATTATGAGTGTTTTTAAGTTCCTTAAGTACCAAAAAGCTAAAATCCACAAATAACTTTTTATTGAGAAAAAAAAAAATTGTTATTCATCTTCAGAGGTACCGAGATGCCAAAATTCTGTCAAAATTCATGGAAATCTTGTAAAAAAAAATCATTATAAAAAAATAAGTTTAGCATTTTTCCGGATTTAAGTACAAATTCTGAAGTGCATGCAAATCCACCTATATGTTGAAATTACACGACTTTACCAGAAACCTGACTTTTGAGTGTTTTCAGCAATTTGAACAATATTACTTAAAACGTGAATTTTCAGTGATTTACGTAGAAAAACACTAAAACGGATGCAAACCAACCAATATGAAGAAATAGAATAACATTACCAAAAAGATATATTTTGTTGGGTTTTTGAGCTTGTTACCTACAAAAAATACAAAAATGGATGGAAAGCACTTTATATTGGCAAAGAAGAGGACATTACGAGAAACGTGTATGAGTGTTTTATAATTTGACAAGAACCACAAGGTAAAATACTCAAAAACTCGTGTACATAAAGAAGTTTCTTACATACCAAAAAGCTGAAACTCATCAATAACACTTTTAATTTTGAAACAGAAATACCTTACCAAATGTGTGTATTAGAAAAGTTTCTTACATACCAAAATGCTGAAACTCATGAATAACATTTTTAATTAGGAAATAGAACAACCTTACTAAACCCTGTGTTTTGAGTTTTTTTCACATTCTTAGTTACCAAAACCCCAAATTCCATGCAAAACTAGCTTTATGTGGGAAAAAAATGATATTACCAGAAAAGTGTTTTTTGGGTGATTTTGAGCGTGTTAGGCAATAAAGCACTAAAAAGCAGGGGAATCACATTACATGGGAATAATAACAACTTTTACCAAGAACTTGCATTTAAGTGTTTTTAAGCTAATTACATACGAAAACGCTAAAACGCATGGAAAACATCTTTTATGGAGAAAGAGAATAAAATTACCAAAAACATATATTTTGAGTGTTTTTGATCAACCTTATTTGATCAAAACCTTATGTTTAAGAAACGAAAGGACATTACGAGAAATGTGTATTATAAGTGTTTTTAGGTTCCTTAAGTACCAAAAAGCTAAAACTTACAAATAACACTCTTTATTTAGAAAAAAGTAATAAAATAAAAAAAATAGGATTTTTTTTTGTTATTCATCTTCATAGGTACCGAGATGCCAAAATTCTTGGAAAATTCAGGACTATTATATGTTAAAACAAAAATGATCAAAAAAGTAAATTTTAGCTTTTTTTCGGACTGTTATGTACCAAACCATAAAGTGCATCCAAAGACTCCTATGTGAGGAAATCAAACGAGCTTACAAGAAATCTGTTTTTTGAGTGTTTTTCAGTATGTTAGGCACCAAAACGATAAATAATAAGGAACTCACTCTATATGAGAATCCAAAACAAAAAATACTGAGTGTTTTTCTTTCTTTTACGTCGAAAAACGTTAAAACGGATGCAAACCTACCAATATCAAGAAATAGCAAAACATTACCAAAAAGGAATATTTTGAATGTTTTTGAGCTTGTTACCTACAAAAAAAAGCGAAAATTGATGCAAAGCACTCTATATTAAAAACCAAAAGGACTTTGCATGAAAAGTGTATAATGAGTTTTTTATAGTTCAAAAGAACCAAAAGGCTAAAAACACAAAAAACTCGTGTATATGGAGAAGGTTCCTAGATACCAAAATGCTGAAACTCATGAATAACACTCTTAATTGAGAAACAGAACAACCTTACTAAATGCGTGTATTTTGAGTGCTTTTCACATTCTTAGTTACCAAAATCCCAAATTGCATGCAAAACCATCTTTATGTGAGAAAAAAATGACATTACCAGAAAAGTGTCTTTTATGTGTTTTTGAGCGTGAGAGGCAATAAAGCACTAAAAAGCAGGGCAATCATATTACACTGGAATAACACCAATTTATACCAAAAACTTGCCTTTAAGTGTTTTTGATGTCCTTATATACCAAACCGCTAAAACCCATACAAAAACAAACTTTATGGAGAAACAGAACAACATTACCAAAAACATGTATTTTGAGTGTTTTTTATATTGTTATCTATAAAAACGCTTAATTACATGCAAAGAACATTATGTTTGGGAAACAAAAGGATATTACGAGAAACGTATATTATGAGTGTTTTTTTTAAGTTCCTTAAGTACCAAAAAGCTAAAACCCACCAATAACAGTCTTTATTTAGAAAATAAAAAATAAAAATATAAAAAAAATAGGATATTTTTTTTTTTTTGGTTATTCATATTCATAGGTACCGAGATGCCAAAATTCTGGGAAAATTCAGGGCAATCATATGATAAAAGAGTATTATCAAAAAAGTCAATTTCCGGTTTTTTTTTATTGGACTGTTATTATACCAAACCTTGAATTGCATGCAAAGACTCCTATATGAGGAAATTAAACGAGCTTACAAAAAATATGTGATTTGAGTGTTTTTTAGCATGTTAGGCACCAAAACGATAAATAATAAAGAACTCACTCTATATGGGAATCCAAAAAAAAGCTACTAAAAACGTGTCTTTTCAGTGTTTTACGTAGAAAAACTCGGATGCAAAGCGGATGCAAAGCAACCAATATCAACGGATGCAAAGCAACCAATATCAAGAAATAGAAAAACGTTTCTAAAAAGGTATATTTTGAGTGTTTTTGAACATGTTACCTACAAAAAATGCGAAAATTGATGCAAAGCACTCTATATTGGGAAAGAAAAGGACAATGCAAGAAAAGTGTATAATAAGTGTTTTATAGTTCATAAGAACCGTGAGGCAAAAAACGCAAAATCTCGTGTATATGGAGTGGTTTCCTAGATACAAAAATGCTAAAACTTATGTATAACACTCCTAATTGGGAAACAGAAAAGCCCTAATAAATGCGTGTATTTTGATTGCTTTTCACATTCTTATCAAAACCCAAAATTGCATTCAAAAATAGATTTACGGGAAAAAAAAAGACTCTACCAGAAAAGTGTTTTTTTGAGTGTTTTTAAGCGTGATAGAAAATAAAGCACTAAAAAGGAGGGCAATCACATTACGTTGGAGGAAAGCGAATTTTTACCAAGAACTTGCATTTATGTGTTTTTGAGCTCTTTATATACGAAAACACTAAAAGGCATGCAAAACACTCTTTATGGTGAAACAGAATAACATTACCAAAAACATATATTTTGAGTGCTTTTGATCATGTTACCAATAAAAACGCTTAAATAAATGCAAAGAACACTATTTTTGGGAAACGAAAGGAGATTACGAGAAACAAGTATTATGAATGTTTTTAAGTTCGTTAATTACCAAAAAGCTAAAAGCCACAAATAACACTCTTTATTGAGAAACAATAAATAAATAAAAAATTATATAAATACAACATTTTTTTTCTTTCTTATTCATCTTCACAGGTACCGAAATGCCAAAATTCGGGCAAATTTTAGAAAATTATGTGAAATAAGAATATTATCAAAAAAGTTAAATTTAGCTTTTTTTTCGAACTGTTATGTACGAAAAAACCCCTAAAGTGCATGTAAAGCCATCTATATGTGGAAATTAAATGTCTTTGCCAGAAAACGGTCATATGAGTGTTTTTCAGCCTGTTAAGAACCAACACGATAACATGGAAGTCAATCTATATGGGAATCTAAAACAAAATTACTAAAAACGTGTCTTCAGTGTTTTACGTAGAAAAACGCTAAAACGGATGTAAACCAACCAATATAAAGAAATAAAATAAAATTACCGAAAACGTGTATTTTAATTGTTTTTGAAATTGTTACCTACAAAAAACGCGAAAATGGATGGAAAGCACTCTATATTGGGAAGCAAAAGGACATTACGAGAAACGTGTATAATGAGTGTTTTATAGTTTCACAAGAACTACAAGGCAAAAAACGCAAAAACTCGTGTATATTGAGAAGTTTCTTATATTCCAAAATGCTGTAACTCTGGAACAACATTTTTAATTGACAAACAGAACAATCTCACTAATTGCGAGTATTTTGAGTGCTTTTCACATCCTTAGTTACCAAAAACCACAAATTGCATGCGAATCCAGCTTTTTTTGGGGGGAAAAAAAATGACATTACCAGAAAAATATCTTTTGAGTTTTTTTGAGCGTGTTAGGCAATAAAGCACTAAAAAGCAGAACAATCATATTACATTGGAATAAAACCAATTTTTAACAAGAACTTGCCTTTAGGTGTATTTTGAGCTCCTTATATACCAAAACATTAAAATGCATGCAAAATACACTTCATGGTGAAACAGAATAACATTACCAAAAACATGTATTTTGAGTGTTTTTGATCATGTTACCAATAAAAACGCTTAAATATATGCATAAAACCGTATTTTTGTGAATTGAAAGGACATTACGAGAAACGTGTATTATGACTTTTTAAGTTCAATAAGTATGAAAAAGCTAAAAGCCATAAATTACACTCTTTATTGAGAAAAAAAAGTAAATAAATAAAAAAAATACGATTTTTTTTTTCATTCATCATCTTCACAGGTAACGAAGTGCCAAAATTCGGGCAAAGTTCAGGAAATTATATGAAATAAGAACATTATCAAAAAAGTTAAATTTATCTTTATTTTCGGACTATTATGTACCAAACCCCTAAAGAACATGCAAAGCCACCTATATGGGGAAATTAAACGTTTGCCAAAAAACTATCTTATGAGGGTTTTTTAGCATGTTAGGAACGAACATGATAAAACCCAAGGAAGTCAATCTATATGGGAATCCAAAACAAAATTACTGAAAACGTGTCTTTTCGGTGTTTTACGTACAAAACGCTAAAACGGATGGAAACTAACCAAAATGAAGAAATAGAATAACATTACCAAAAAGGTATATTTTGAGTGTTTTTGAAATTGTTACTTACAAAAAACGTGAAAATGGATGGAAAGCACTCTATATTGGGAAGCAAAAGGCATCAAAAAGCATGTTAGGCATCAAAACGATAAATAATATGAAAATCACTCTATAAGGATATCCAAAACAAAATTACTGAAAACGGGTCTTTTAAAGGATTTACGTAGAAAAACGCAAAAACGGAGGGAAATCAACCAATATGGAGGAATAGAATAACATTACCAAAAAAGTATATTTTGTGTGTTTTTGAGCTTGTTACATAGAAACTCGAAAATGGAAGCAAAGCACTCTATATAAGGAAAAAAAGACATAATGAAAAACGTGTATAATGAGTGTTTTATAGTTCACCAGAATCACAAGTCAAAAAACGCAAAAACTCGACTGTATGGAGAAGTTTCTAAGATACCAAAATGCTGAAACTTATGAATAACACTCTTAATCAAGAAACAGAACAACCTTACTAAATGCGTGTATTTTGAGTGTTTTTTTACATTCTTATTTACCAAAACCCCAAATTCCATGCGAAACTAGCTTTATGAGGGAAAAAAATGACATTACCAGAAAAGTGTCTTTGAGTGTTTTTGAGCGTGTTAGGCAATAAAGCACTAAAAAGCAGGGCAATCACATTACATGGGAATAAAACCAACTTTTACGAAGAACTTGCCTTTTAGTGTTTATGACACGCATTTAGTAAGGTTGCTCTATTTCTCATTTAAGAGTGTTATTCATGAGTTTCAACACTTACACGAGTTTTTGCGTTTTTTGCCTTGTGGATTTTTTGAACTATAAAACATTCATTATACATTTTTCTCGCAATGTTTTCTACGTAAAACACTGAGAAGACACGTTTTCAGTAATTTTCTTTTGGATTCCCACATAGAGTGAGTTCCTTATTATTTATCGTTTTGGTGCCAAACATGCTGAAAAACACTCAAAAGACAGATTTCTGGTAACGTCTTTAATTTCCTCATATGGGAGGCTTTGCATGTCTTTTCAGTGTTTTTGAGCGTGTTACGCAATAAAGCACTAAAAGCCAGGGCGATCACATTACATGGGAATAAAACAAAATTTTACCAAGAACTGGCCTTTAAATGTTTTTGAGCTCCTTACATACCAAAACGCTAAAACGCATGCAAAAAACATTTTATGGAGAAACAGAATAACATTACCAAATACATGTATTTTGAGTGTTTTTCACCATGTTATCTAAAAAAACGCTTAAATACATGCAATGAACCTTATGTTTGGGAAACGAAAGAACATTACGAGAAACGTGTATTATGAGTGATTTTTAAGTTTCTTCGGTACCAAAAAAGCTAAAACCCACAAATAACACTCTTTAGAAAAAAATTAAAAATAAATAAATAAATAAAAAAAAATGGAAATTTTTTGTTTTGTTTTTCATCTTTATAGGTACCGAATTGCCAATATTCTGCCAAAATTCAGGGAATTTATGTGAAAAAAAGAACACTATCATGAAAGTTAATTATAGCTTTTTTTTTTCTGATTGTTATGTACCAAAACTTAAAGTGCATGCAAAGCCACCTATATAGGTGAAACGACTTTACCAGAAACCTGTCTTTTCAATGTTTTTTAGCATGTTACGCACCAATACGATAAATAATATGAAAATCTGTCAATATGTGAATCCAAAACAAAATTACTGAAAACGTGTCTTTTCAGTGTTTTACGTAGAAAAATGCTAAAGCGGATACAAACCATCCTATATGAAGAAATAGAATAACATTACAAAAGAGATATTTTTTGAGTGTTTTTGAACTTGTTACCTACAAAAAATGCAAAAATGCATGTAAAGCACTCTATATTAGGAAACAAAAGGACATTACGAGAAACGTGTATAATGAGTGTTTTATAGTTTTAAAAGAACCACAAGGCAATAAACGTAAAAACTCGTGTATATAGAGAAATTTTTACATACCAAAATGATGAAATGCATGAATAACACTTTCAATCGATAAACAGAACTACTTTACCAAATTGTGTATTTTAAGTGTTTTTCACATTCTTAGTTAAAAAAAAATGACATATTACATGCGAAACTAGCTTCATTTGGGAAAAAAAATGACATTACCAGAAAAGTGTTTTTTGAGTGTTTTTGAGCGTGATATGCAACAAAGCACTAAAAAGCAGAACGATCACATTACATGAGAATAAAACCAATTTGTACGAAGAATTTGCCTTTAAGTGTTTTTTAACCCCTTATATACCAAACCGCTAAAACGCATGAAAAACAAACTTTATGGAGAAACAGAATAACATTACCAAAAACATGTGTTTTGAGTGTTTTTGATCATGTTATCTATAAAAACGCTTAAGTACATGCAAAGAATATTATGTTTGGGAAACAAAAGGAGATTACGAGAAACGTGTATTATGAGTGTTTTTATAAGTTTCTTAAATATCAAAAAGCTAAAACTCACAAATAACACTCTTTATTTAGAAAATAAAAATTAAAAAAAATAAAATAAAGAGGATTTTTTTTTTTTTTTTTTGTTATTCATCTTCATATGTACCGAGATGCCAAAATTCTGGAAAAATTCAGGGCAATTATATGATAAAAGAATATTATCAAAAAAGTTAAATTCAGGTTTTTTTTTTCGGACTGTTATGTACCAAACCCTAAAGTGCATGCGAAGCCTCCAATATGAGGAAATTAAACGAACTTACCAGAAATCTTTGTTTTGTGTGTTTTTTAGCATGTTAGGCACCAAAACGATAAATAATAAGGATCTCACTCTATATGGGAATCCTAAACAAATTTACTAAAAATGTGTCTTCTCAGTGTTTTACGTAGAAAAACGTTAAAACGGATGCAAACTAACCAATATCAAGAAATAGAAAAACGTTACCAAAAATGTATATTTTGAGTGTTTTTAAGCTTTTTACCTACAAAAACGCGAAAATTGATGCAAAGTATTCTATATTTGGAAACAAAAGGACACTGCAATAAAAGTGTATGATGAGTGTTTTATGGTTGAAAAGAACCACAAAGCAAACTACGCAAAAACTCGTGTATATGGAGAGATTTCCTAGACACCAAAATGCTTAAACTCATGAATAACACTCTTTATTGAGAAACAGAACAACCGTAATAAATGCGTGTATTTTGAGTGCTTTTCACATTCTTAGTTACCAAAAACCCATAATTACATGCGAAAAGCTCGAAAACACTAAAAATATACATTTTTGGTAACGTTTTTCTATTTCTTGATATTGGTTAGTTTGCATCCGTTTTAACGTTTTTCTACGTAAAACACTGAGAAGACACGTTTTTAGTAACTTTGTTTTGGATTCCCATATAGAGTGAGATCCTTATTATTTATTGTTTTGGTGCCTAACATGCTAAAAAACACACAAAACAAAGATTTCTGGTAAGGTCGTTTAATTTCCTCATATTGGAGGCTTTGCATGCACTTTAGGGTTTGGTACATAACAGTCCGAAAAAAAAAAAGCTGAAATTAACTTTTTTGATAATATTCTTTTATCATTTAATTGCCCTGAATTTTTCCAGAATTTTAGCATCTCGGTACCTATGAAGATGAATAACAAAAAAAAAAAAATCCTATTTATTTTATTTTTTTATTTTTTATTTTCTAAATAAACAGTGTTATTTGTGAGTTTTAGCTTTTTGTTACTTAAGAAACTTATAAAAACACTCATAATACACGTTTCTCGTAATGTCCTTTTGTTTCCCAAACATAATATTCTTTGCATGTACTTAAGCGTTTTTATAGATAACATGATCAAAAACACTCAAAATACATGTTTTTGGTAATGTTATTCTGTTTCTCCATAAAGTTTGTTTTTCATGCGTTTTAGCGGTTTGGTATATAAGGGGTTAAAAAACACTTAAAGGCAAATTCTTCGTACAAATTGGTTTTATTCTCATGTAATGTGATCGTTCTGCTTTTTAGTGCTTTGTTGCATATCACGCTCAAAAACACTCAAAAGACACTTTTCTGGTAATGTCATTTTTTTCCCAAATGAAGCTAGTTTCACATGAAATTTGGCATTTTTGTAACTAAGAATGTGAAAAACACTTAAAATACACAATTTGGTAAGGTAGTTCTGTTTATCGATTAAAAGTGTTATTCATGCATTTCATCATTTTGGTATGTAAAAATTTCTCTATATACACGAGTTTTTACGTTTATTGCCTTGTGGTTCTTTTAAAACTATAAAACACTCATTATACACGTTTCTCGTAATGTCCTTTTGTTTCCTAATATAGAGTGCTTTACATCCATTTTTGCATTTTTTGTAGGTAACAAGTTCAAAAACACTCAAAATATATCTTTTTGGTAATGTTATTCTATTTCTTCATATAGGATGGTTTGCATCCGCTTTAGCATTTTTCTACGTAAAACACTGAAAAGACACGTTTTCAGTAATTTTGTTTTGGATTCACATATTGACTGATTTTCATATTATTTATCGTATTGGTGCCTAACATGCTGAAAAACATTGAAAAGACAGGTTTCTGGTAAAGTCGTTTAACCTATATAGGTGGCTTTGCATGCACTTCAAGTTTTGGTACATAACAATCAGAAAAAGAAAAGCTATAATTAACTTTCATGATAATGTTCTTTTTTTCACATAAATTCCCTGAATTTTGGCAGAATATTGGCAATTCGGTACCTATAAAGATGAAAAACGAAACGAAAAATTTCCATTTTTTTATTTTTTTTATTTATTTATTTTTTTTTTTCGAAAGAGTGTTATTTGTGGGTTTTAGCTTTTTTGGTACTGAAGAAACTTAAAAATCACTCATGATACACGTTTCTCGTAATGTTCTTTCGTTTCCCAAATATAAAGTTCTTTGCATGTATTTAAGCGTTTTTTTAGATAACATGATGAAAAACACTCAAAATACATGTATATGGTAGTGTTATTCTGTTTCTCCATAAAATGTATTATGCATGCGTTTTAGCGTTTTTGTATGTAAGGAGCTCAAAAACATTTAAAGGCAAGTTCTTGGTAAAATTTGGTTTTATTCCCATGTAATGTGATTGCCCTGGCTTTAAGTGCTTTATTGCGTTTTTTTTTTTTTTTTTAACGTCTCGTTTTCCCTAGTCTGTTAGGGCTGAGACGGTGCCTCCTGATGAAAGACTTTTGGATTTGGCATTTGGGAACCGTTACCCCGAGTGGATGCCCTTCCTACCCTCGGACCGTAGCCAGGATTCGAACCCGTGCGCCTGATGACCACTTGGCCCCCAAAGCGCGCGCGGTGCCACTGTGCTTTATTGCGTAACACGCTCAAAAACACTGAAAAGACATGCAAAGCCTCCCATATGAGGAAATTAAAGACGTTACCAGAAATCTGTCTTTTGAGTGTTTTTCAGCATGTTTGGCACCAAAACGATAAATAATAAGGAACTCACTCTATGTGGGAATCCAAAAGAAAATTACTGAAAACGTGTCTTCTCAGTGTTTTACGTAGAAAACATTGCGAGAAAAATGTATAATGAATGTTTTATAGTTCAAAAAATCCACAAGGCAAAAAACGCAAAAACTCGTGTAAATGCTGAAACTCATGAATAACACTCTTAATTGAGAAATAGAGCAACCTTACTAAATGCGTGTCAAAAACACTAAAAGGCAAGTTCTTCGTAAAAGTTGGTTTTATTCTCATGTAATGTGATTGCCCTGCTTTTTAGTGCCTTACTGCCTAACACGCTCAAAAACACTCAAAGACACTTTTCTGGTAATGTCATTTTTTTTCCCTCATAAAGCTAGTTTCTCATGAAATTTGGGGTTTTGGTAACTAAGAATGTAAAAAAAAAACACTCAAAATACACGCATTTAGTAAGGTTGTTCTGTTTCTTGATTAAGAGTGTTATTCATGAGTTTCAGTATTTTAGTATATTAGAAACTTCTCCATACAGTCGAGTTTTTGCGTTTTTTGACTTGTGATTCTGGTGAACTATAAAACACTCATTTTACACATTTTACACATTTTACTTTTTTGGTAATGTTATTCTGTTCATTCATATTGGTTAGTTTGCCTCCATTTTTGCGTTTTTCTACGTAAATCTTTTAAAAGACACGTTTCCAGTAATTTTGTTTTGGATATCCATATAGAGTGACTTTCATATTATTTATCGTTTTGATGCCTAATATGCTTTTTGATGCCTTTTGCTTCCAAATATAGAGTGCTTTCCATCCATTTTCACGTTTTTTGTAGGTAACAATTTAAAAAAAACTCAAAATATACCTTTTTGTTAATGTTATTCTATTTCTTCATTTTGGTTAGTTTGCATCCTTTTTAGCGTTTTGTACGTAAAACACCGAAAAGACACGTTTTCAGTAATTTTGTTTTGGATTCCCATATAGATTGACTTCCTTGGGTTTTATCATGTTGGTTCCTAACATGCTGAAAAATACTCGTAAGACAGTTTTCTGGCAAACGTTTAATTTCCCCATATAGGTGGTTTTGCATGCACTTTAGGGGTTTGGTACATAACAGTCCGAAAAAAAAGCTAAATTTAACTTTTTTGATAATGTTCTTATTTCATATAATTTCCTGAACTTTGCCCGATTTTTGGCACATCGTTACCTGTGAAGATGAATAAGAATGAAAAAAAATCGTATTTTTTTATTTATTTACTTTTTTTTGTCAATAAAGAGTGTAATTTATGGCTTTTAGCTTTTTCGTACTTAATGAACTTAAAAACAGTCATAATACACGTTTCTCGTAATGTCCTTTCATTTCCCAAAAATACGGTTTTTTGCATATATTTAAGCGTTTTTATTGGTAACATGATCAAAAACACTCAAAATACGTGTTTTTGGTAATGTTATTCTGTTTCACCATCAAGTGTATTTTGCATGCATTTTAGTGTTTTGGTATATAAGTGTTTTGGTATATAGTGTTTTGGTATATAAGGCAAATTCTTGTTAAAAGTTAGTTTTATTGCAATGTAATGTGATTGCCCTGCTTTTTAGTGCTTTATTGCCTAACACGCTCAAAAAAACCCAAAAGACATTTTTCTGGTAATGTCATTTTTTTCCCACAAAAAGCTGGATTCGCATGCAATTTGGGGTTTTGGTAACTAAGGATGTGAAAAGCACTCAAAATAATCGCAATTAGTAAGATTGTTCTGTTTCTCAATTAAGAGTGTTGTTCCAGAGTTATAGCATTTTGGAATGTAAGAAACTTCTCAATATACACGAGTTTTTGCGTTTTTTGCCTTGTAGTTCTTGTGAAACTATAAAACACTCATTATACACGTTTCTCGTAATGTCCTTTTGCTTCCCAATATAGAGTGCTTTCCATCCATTTTCGCGTTTTTTGTAGGTAACAATTTCAAAAATACTTAAAATATACCTTTTCGGTAATGTTATTTTATTTCTTCATAATGGTTGGTTTACATCCGTTTTGGCGTTTTTCTACGTAAAACACCGAAAAGACACGTTTTTAGTAATTTTGTTTTGGATTCCCATATAGATTGACTTCCATGTTGTTTATCGTTTTGGTTCTTAACATGCTGAAAAACACTCATATGACCGTTTTCTGGCAAAAGACATTTAATTTCCACATATAGGTGGCTTTGCATGCACTTTAGGGGTTTGGTACATAACAGTTCCAAAAAAAAAAAAAGCTAAATTTAACTTTTTTGGTAATATTCTTATTTCACATAATTTCCTAAAATTTGCCCGAATTTTGGCATTTCGGTACCTGTGAAGATGAATAAGAAAGAAAAAAATATTGTATTTATTTAATTTTTTATTTATTTATTGTTTCTCAATAAAGAGTGTTATTTGTGGCTTTTAGCTTTTTGGTAATTAATGAACTTAAAAACACGCATAATACTCGTTTCTCGTAATCTCCTTTCGTTTCCCAAAAATAGTGTTCTTTGCATTTATTTAAACGTTTTTATTGGTAACATGATCAAAAACACTCAAAATACATGTTTTTGGTAATGTTATTCTGTTTCACCATAAAGAGTGTTTTGCATGCGTTTTCGTGTTTTGGTATATAAGGAGCTCAAAAACACATAAATGCAAGTTCTTGGTAAAAATTCGTTTTCCTCCAACGTAATACGATTGCCCTCCTGTTTATTGCTTTATTTTGAATCACGCTCAAAAACACTCAAAAGACACTTTTCTGGTAAAGTCTTTTTTTTCCCACAAATCTATTTTCCCTTGCAATTTTGGGATTTGATAAGAATGTGAAAAGCAATCAAAATACACGTACGAGTATATATTAAGGTTGATCTGTTTCTCAATTAGGAGTGTTATACATGAGTTTTAGCATTTTCGTATCTAGGAAACCTCTCCATATACACGAGATTTTGCGTTTTTTGCCTCGCGGGTCTTATGAACTATAAAACACTCATTATACACTTTTCTTGCAATATCCTTTTCTTTATCAATATAGAGTGCTTTGCATCAATTTTCGCGTTTTTTGTAGATAACATGCTCAAAAACACTCAAAATATACCTATTTAGTAACGTTTTTTCTATTTCTTGATATTGGTTGCTTTGCATCCGTTTTAGAGTTTTTCTACGTAAAACACTGAGAACACACGTTTTTAGTAGCTTTTTTTTGGATTCCCATATAGAGTGAGTTCTTTATTATTTATCGTTTTGGTGCCTAACATGCTAAAAAACACTCAAAACACATATTTCTGGTAAGGTCGTTTAATTTCCTCATATAGGAGTCTTTGCATGCACTTTAAGGTTTGGTACATAACAGTCCAATTAAAAAAAAACCGGAAATTAACTTTTTTTGATAATACTCTTTTATCATATGATTGCCGTGAATTTTCCCAGAATTTTGGCATCTCGATAGCTATGAATATGAATAACAAAAAAAAAAAAAAAATTTTTTTATATTTTTATTTTTTATTTTCTAAATAAAGACTTATTGGTGGGTTTTAGCTTTTTGGTACTTAAGGAACTTAAAAAAACACTCATAATACACGTTTCTCGTAATATCCTTTTGTTTCGCAAACATAATGTTCTTTGCATGTAATTAAGCGTTTTTATAGATAACAATATCAAAAACACTCAAAATACATGTTTTTGGTAATGTTGTTCTGTTTCTCCATAAAGTTTGTTTTTGTATGGGTTTTAGCGGTTTGGTATATAAGGACATCAAAAAACACTTAAAGGCAAGTTTTTGGTATAAATTGTTATTCCAGTGTAATATGATTGCCCTGCTTTTTAGTGCTTTATTGCCTATCACGCTCAAAAACACTTAAAAGACACTTTTCTGGTAATGTCATTTTTTTCTTACATAAAGGTGGTTTTGCATGCAATTCGGGGTTTTGGTAACTAAGAATGTGAAAAGCACTCAAAATACACGCATTTAGTAAGGTTGTTCTGTTTCTCAATTAAGAGTGTTATTCATGAGTTTCAGCATTTTGGTATCTAGGAACCTTCTCCATATACACGAGTTTTTTTGTGTTTTTAGCCTTTTGGTTCTTTTGAACTATAAAAAACTCATTATACACTTTTCTTGCAAAGTCCTTTTGTTTTTTAATATAGAGTGCTTTGCATCAATTTTCGCGTTTTTTTTGTAGAAAACAAGCTCAAAAACACTCAAAATACTCGTACACGTTTCTCGTAATGTCCTCTTCTTTGCCAATATAAAGTGCTTTCCATCCATTTTTGGATTTTTTGTAGGTAACAAGCTCAAAAACACAACAAAATATATCTTTTTGGTAATGTTATTCTTTTTCTTCATATTGGTTGGTTTGCATCCGTTTTAGCGTTTTTCTACGTAAATCACTGAAAAGACACGTTTTAAGTAATATTGTTCAGATTGCTGAAAAACACTCAAAAGACAGTTTTCTGGTAAAGTCGTGTAATTTCCCCATATAGGTGGATTTGCATGCACTTCAGAGTTTGTACTTAACTCCGGAATAAAGCTAAAATTATTTCTTTTACAATGATTTTTTTTTTTTTACAAAATTTCCATGAATTTTGGCAGAATTTTGGCATCTCGATGCCAAAATGAAGATGAATAACAAATTTTTTTTTTCTCAATTAAAAGTTATTTGTGGGTTTTAGCTTCTTGGTACTTAAGGAACTTAAAAACACTCATAATACACGATTTTCGTAATGTCCTTTCATTTTCCAAACATAGGGTTCTTTGCATGTATTTAGGCATTTTTATAGGTAACATGAACAAAAACACTCACAATACATGTTTCTGGTAATGTTATTCAGTTTCTCTATAAAGGGTGTTTTCCAAGCGTTTTAGCGTTTTGGTATGTAAGAAGCTCAAAAACATGTAAACGCAGGTTCTTGGTAAAAGTTGGTTTTATTCCCATGTAATGTGATTGCCCTCCTTTTTAGGGCTTTAGTGCCTATCACGCTCAAAAACACTCAAAAGACACTTTTTTGGTAATGTCATTTTTTTTCCCACATAAAGCTAGTTTTGCATGCAATTTTTGGTTTTGGTAACTAAGAATGTGAAAAGCACTCAAAATACATGCATTTGGTAAGGTTGTTCTGTATTCTTAATTAAGAGTGTTATTTCTGAGTTTCAGCATTTTGGTATCTAAGAAACTTCTCCATATACACCGAGTTTTGCGATTTTTGCCTTGTGGCTGTTGTGAAACTATAAAACACTCATTATACACGTTTCTCGTAATGTCCTTTTGTATCCCAATATAGAGTGCTTTCCATCCATTTTCGCGTTTTTTGAAGGTAAGAAGCTCAAAAACACTCAAAATATACTTTTTTGGTAATGTTATTCTATTTCTCCATATTCGTTGGTTTGCATCCGATTTAGCGTTTATCTACATAAAACACTGAAAAGATACTTTTTCAGTAATTTTGTGATGGATTCCCACATTTAGTGACTTCCATATTATTTATCGTTTTGGTGGCTAACATGCTGAAAAAAAAAAACACAAAAGACAGGTTTCTGGTAAGGTCGTTTAATTTCCCCATGCATAATGCATTTCCCCATGCTAAAGTGCATGCTTTGCATGCACTTTAGGGTTTGGTACATAACAGTCCGAAAAAAAAGCTAAAATTAACTCTTTTTCATAATGTTCTTTTTTCACACAACTTCCCTGAATTTTTCACAGAATTTTAGCATCTCGGTACCTATGAAGATGAATAAAAAAAAATCCTATTTTTCTAATTATTTATTTTTTTTTTTCTCTATAAAGAGTGTTAATTGTGGGTTTTAGCTTTTTGGTACTTAAAGAACTTAAAAACACTCATAATACACGTTTCTCGAAATGTCCTTTCGTTTCCCAAACATAAGATTCTTTGCATGTATTTAAGCGTTTTTATAGGTAACATGATCAAAAACACTCAAAATACATGTTTTTGGTAATGTTATTCCGTTTCTAAATAAAGGGTGTTTTACATGCGTTTTAGCGTTTTGGTATATAAGGAGCTCAAAAACACTTAGAAAAAACACTTGGTAAAAGTTGATTTTATTCCCATGTAATGTGATTGCCCTGCTTTTTAGTGCTTTATTGCCTATCATGCTAAAAAAAAAAAAAAAAAAAACACTTAAAAGACACTTTTCTGGTAATGTCATTTTTTTTCCCACATAACGCTACTTTCACATAAACTTTGGGTTTTTGGTAACTAAGAATGTGAAAAACACTCAAAATACACGCATTTGGTAAGGCTGTTCTGTTTCTCAATTGATAGTGTTTTTCAGGAGTTTCACCATTTTGGTATCTAAGAAACTTCTTCATATATACGAGTTTTTTGCGTTTTTTGTCTTGTGATTCTTCAGAATCTATAAAACACTCATTATACACGTTTCTCGTAATGTCCTTTTGTTAACCAATAGAGAGAGCTTTCCATCGATTTTCGCGTTTTTTTTGTAAGTAAAAAGCTAAAAAAAAAACTTAAAATATACCTTTTTGGTAATCTTATTCAATTTCTTTATATTGGTTGGCTTGCATCCGTTTTAGCGTTTTTCTACGTAAAACACGAAAAAGACACGTTTAAAGTAATTTTGTTTTGGATTACCACATAGAATGACTTCAATATTATTTATTGTTTTGATGACTAACATGCTCAAAAACACTAGAAACACCGGTTTCTCGTAAAGTCGTCTGATTTCTCCATATAATTGGGTTTGCATGCACTTCATGGTTTGGTACATAACAGTCCGAAAAAAAAGCTAAAATTAACATTTTTGATAATGTTCTTTTTACACATAGTTTCCCTGAATTTTGCCAGAATTTTGGCATCTCAGTACCTATGAAGAAGAATAAAAAAAAAAAAATCCTATTTTTTCTTATTTCTTTTTTTTTCTTTATAAAGAGGTTTTAGCTTTTTGGTACTTATGGAACTTAAAAACACCCATAATACACGTTTTTCGTAATGTCCTTTCGTTTCCCAGATATGGGGGTTCTTAGCATGTATTTAAGTGTTTTTAGAGGTAACATGATCAAAAACACTCAAAATATATGTTTTTCGTAATGTTAATCTGTTTCTCCATAAAGGGTGTTTTGCATGTGTTTTAGCGTTTTGGTATATAAGGAGTTAAAAAACACTTAAAGGCAAGTTCTTGGTAAAAGTTGGTTTTATTCCGTTGTAATGTGATTGCCCTCCTTTTTAGTGCTTTATTGCTTAACTCTCTCAAAAACCCTCAAAAGACACTTTTCTGGTTATATCATTTTTTTTCCCACATAAAGCTTGTTTTTTATTATTATTATTAAACATAACGGAGAAGGCAGAGTGGGACGAGCGCAAGCGCTATAAGTTGCCAGATGACAACCCCAACCCACCTTGACCGTAGAAAGAAGAAAGGAAAAGCAATTAGCACAATAGTAGGATGAAATCAGAGCAGGAGAAAATAGGTTAAACAATTATAAAGAACGCCTCAACGAACTGAGAATTATTAAAACTCACAAAAAAACTCAACAAAAAAAAACAACAATTCGGACTTATTTAATATATGTCAGACAACACGAGTAAATGTAGTATAACTAAGAATGTGAAAAACACTCAAAATACACGCATTTAGTAATGTTATTCTGTTTCTTAATTAAGAGTGTTATTCAGGAGTTTCAGCATTTTGGTATCTAAAAAACTTCTCCATATACACTAGTTTTTGCGTTTTTTGCTTTGTGGTTCTTGTCAAACTATAAAATACTCATTATACACGTTTCTCGTAATGTCTTTTTGTTTCCCAATATAGAGTGCTTTCCATCTATTTTCGCGTTTTTTTTGTTGGTTACAAGCTCAAAAATACTTAAAATATATCTTTTTGGTAATGTTATTCTATTTCTTTATATTGGTCTGTTTGCATCAGTTTTAACGTTTTTTACGTAAAACACTGAAAAGACACGTTTTCAGTAATTTTGTTTTGGATTCCCATATAGAGTGACTTCCATATTATTTATCGTTTTGGTGCTTAACATGCTGAAAAACACTCAAAAGACAGTTTTCTTGTAAAGTCGTTTAATTTCCTCGTAGAAAAACGCTAAAACGGATGCAAACCAACGAGTATGAAAAAATAGAATAATATTACCAGAAAAGTATATTTTGTGTGTTTTTGAGCTTGTTACATAAAAAAAAACGCAAAAATGGATGCAAAGCACTGTATATTACGAAAAAAAAATGGACATAACAAAAAACATATATAATTAGTGTTTTATAGTTTCACCAGAATCACAAGGCAAACAACGCAAAAACTCGTTTGTGTGGAGAAGTTTCTAAGATACCAAAATGCTGAAACTCATGAATAACACTCTTAATCAACAAACAGAACAACCTTACTAAATGCGTGTATTTTGAGTGTTTTTTTTTTACATTCTTAGTTACCACAACCCCAAATTCCATGCGAAATTAACTTTATGTGAGAAAAAAATGACATTACCAGAAATATGTCTTTGAGTGTTTTTGAGCATGTTAGGCAATAAAGCACTAAAAAGCAGGTCAATCACATTACATGGGAATAAAACCAACTTTTACGAAAAACTTGCCTTTTAGTGTTTTCGACACGCATTTAGTAAGGTTGTTCTGTTTCTCAATTAAAAGTGTTATTCATGAGTTTCAGCATTTTAGTATCTAGGAAGCTTTTCCATATACACGAGTTTTTGCGTTTTTTGGCTTGTGGTTTTTTTGAACTATAAAGCATTCATTATACACTTTTCTCGCAATGTCCCTTTGTTTCCCAATATAGACTGTTTTGTATCAATTTTGTGTTTTTTTGTATGTAACAAGCTCAAAAACACTCAAAATATATATTTTTGGTAATATTTTTCTGCTTCTTGATATTGGTTGGTTTGCATCAGTTTTAGCGTTTTTCTACGTAAAACACTGAGAAGACAAGTTTTCAGTAATTTTCTTTTAGATTCCCACATAGAGAGAGTTCCTTATTATTTATCGTTTTGCTGGCTAACATGCTGAAAAACACTCAAAAGACAGATTTCTGGTAAGGTCTCTTATTTCCTCATATGCGAGGCCTTGCATGTCTTTTGAGTGTTTTTGAACGTGTTACGCAATAAAGCACTAAAAGGAAGGGCACTCACATTACATGGGAATAAAACCAAATTTTACCAAGAACTTGCCTTTAAGTGTTTTTGAGCTCCTTACATACCAAAACGCTAAAACGCCTGCAAAATACATTTTATGGAGAAACAGAATAATATTACCAAATACATGTATTTTGAGTGTTTTTGATCATATTATCTATAAAAACACTTAAATACATGCAAAGAACCTTATGTTTCGGAAACGAAAGGACATCACGAGAAACGTGTATTATGAGTGTTTTTTAAGTTCCTTCAATACCTAAAAGCTAAAACCCACAAATAACACTCTTTATTTAAAAAAAAAAAATGTTTTTTTTTTTTTTTTGTTACTCATCCTTATAGGTACCAAAATGCGAAAATTCTGCCAAAATTCAGGGTATTTATGTGGAAAGAAGAACATTACCAAAAAAGTTAATTATAGGTTTTTTTCGGATTGTTAAGTACCAAACCCTAAAGTGCATGCAAAGACACCTATATAGGGAAGTTAAACGACTTTATCAGAAACCTATCTTTTCAGTGTTTTCCAGCTTGTTAGGCACCAACACGATAAATAATATGGAAGTCAGTCAATATGTGAATCCAAAACAAAATTACTGAAAACGTGTCTTTTCAGTGTTTTACGTAGAAAAACACTAAAGCGGAAGCATACCAACCTATATGAAGAAATAGAATAACATTACTAAAAAGATATATTTTGAGTGTTTTTGAGATTGTTACCTACAAAAAATGCAAAAATCGATGTAAAGCACTCTATATTAGGAAAAAAAAGGATTTTACGAGAAAACAACCACAAGGCAATAAACACAAAAACTCGTGTATATAGAGAAATTTCTTACAAACCGAAATGATGAAATGCATGAATAACACTTTTAATCAATAAACAGAACTACCTTTCCATATTGTGTATTTTGAGTGTTTTTCACATTCTTAGTTACGAAGATGCCAAATTACATGTGAAACTACCTTCATGTGGGAAAAAAAAATGACATTTCCAAAAAAGTGTATTTTTAGTGTTTTTGAGCGTGATATGCAACAATGCCCTAAAAACCAGAACAATCACATTACATGGGAATAAAACCAACTTTTACGAAGAACTTGCCTTTAAGTGTTTTTTAACTGCTTACATACCAAATCTCTAAAACGTATGGAAAACACCCTTTATGGAGAAACACAATAACATTACCAAAAACATGTATTTTGAGTGTTTTTGATCATGTTACCAATAAAAACGCTTAAATACATGCAAATAACCCTATTTTTGGGAAATGAATGGACATTACGAGAAACGTGTATTATGAGTGTTTTTAAGTTCATTAAGTACGAAAAAGCTAAAAGGATTTTTTTTTTTTGTTATTCATCTTCATAGGTACCGAGATGCCAAAATTCTGGGAAAATTCAGGACTATTATATGTTAAAACAAAAATTATCAAAAAAGTAAATTTTGGCTTTTTTTTTCGGACTCTTATGTACCAAACCCTAAAGTGCATCCAAAGACTCCTATATGAGGAAATTAAACGACCTTACAAGAAATATGTGTTTTGAGTGTTTTTTAACATGTTAGGCACCAAAACGATAAATAATAAAGAACTCACCTTATATGGGAATCCAAAAAAAAGCTACTGAAAACGTGTCTTCTCAGTGTTTTACGTAGAAAAACTCTAAAACGGATGCAAAGCAACCAATATCAAGAAATAGAAAAACGTTACTAAAAAGGTATATTTTGAGTGTTTTTCAGCATGTTACCTACAAAAAACGCGAAAATTGATGCAAAGCACTCTATATTCGGAAAGAAAAGGACATTGCAAGAAAAGTGTACAATGAGTGTTTTATAGTTCAAAAGAACGTCAAAAAACGCAAAATCTCGTGTATATGGAGAGGTTTTCTAGATACAAAAATGCTAAAACTCATGAATAACATTCCTAATTGAGAAACAGAACAGCCTTAATAAATGCATGTATTTTGATTGCTTTTCACATTCTTATCAAAACCCAAAATTGCATGCGAAAATAAATTTGTGGGAAAAAAAAAACACTTTACCACAAAAGTGTCATTCGAGTGTTTTTGAGCGTGATAGAAAATAAAGCACTAAAAAGGAGGGCAATAACATTACATTGGAGGAAAACGAATTTTTACGAAGAACTTGCATTTATTTGTTTTTGAGCTCCTTATATACCAAAACACTAAAACGCATGCAAAACACTCTTTATGGTGAAACAGAATAACATTAAAAAAAAAAAATATATATATATTTTGAGTGTTTTTGATCATGTTACCAATAAAAACGCTTAAATAAATGCAAAGAACATTATTTTTGGGAAACGAAAGGAGATTACGAGAAACGAGTATTATGAATGTTTTTTAAGTTCATTAATTACCAAAAAGCTAAAATAACCACAAATAACACTTTTTATTGAGAAACAATAAATAAGTGAAAAAAAAAATACAATATATTTTTTTCTTTCTTATTCATCTTCACAAGTACCGAAATGCCAAAATTCCGGCAAATTTCAGGAAATTATGTAAAATAAGAACATTATCAAAAAAGTTAAATTTACCTTTTTTTTCGAACTGTTATGTACCAAACCCCTAAAGTGCATGCAAAGCCACCTATATGGGGAAATTAAACGTGTTTGCCAGGAAACTGTCTTATGAGTGTTTTTCAGCATGTTAGGAACCAACATGAGAAAACCCAAGGAAGTCAATCTATATGGGAATCCAAAACAAAATTACTGAAAAACGTGTCTTTTTCGGTGTTTTACGTACAAAACGCTAAAACGGATGCAAACTAATCAAAATGAAGAAATAGAATAACATTAACAAAAAGGTATATTTTGAGTGTTTTTGAAATTGTTACCTACAAAAAACGCGAAAATGAATAAAAAGCACTCTATATTGGGAAGCAAAAGGCATCAAAAAGCATGTTAGGCACTGAAACGATAAATAATATGAAAGTCACTCTATATGGAAATGCAAAAGAAAATTATTGGAAACGTGTCTTTTAAAAGATTTACGTAGAAAAACGCTAAAATGGAGGCAAACCAACCAATATGAAGGAATAGAATAACATTAACAAAAAAGTATATTTTGTGTGTTGTTGAGCTTGTTACATAAAAAGAAACCCGAAAATGGATACAAAGCACTCTACATAAGAAAAAAAAAAAGGACATAATGAGAAACGCGTATAATGAGTGTTTTATAGTTCACCAGAAACACAAGGCAAAAAACGCAAACATTCGACTGTATGGAGAAGTTTCTAAGATACCAAAATACTGAAACTCATGAATAACACTCTTAATCAAGAAACAGAACAACTTTACTCAATGCGTGTTTTTTGAGTGTTTTTTTTTACTTTCTTAGTTACCAAAACCCCACTAAAAAGCAGGGCAGTCATATTACATGGGAATAAAACCAACTTTTACGAAGAACTTGCCTTTTAGTGTTTTTGACACGTATTTAGTAAGTTTGCTCTGTTTCTCAATTAAGAGTGTTATTCATGAGTTTCAGCATTTACACGAGTTTTTGCGTTTTTTGCCTTGTGGATTTTTTGAATTATAAAACATTCATTTTACATTTTTCTCGCATTGTTTTCTACGTAAAACACTGAGAAGACACGTTTTCAGTAATTTTCTTTTGGATTCCCACATAGATTGAGTTCCTTATTATTTATCGTTTTGGTGCCTAATATGCTGAAAAACACTCAAAAGACAGATTTCTGGTAACGTCTTTAATTTCCTCATATGGGAGGCTTTGCATGTCTTTTCAGTGTTTTTGAGCGTGTTACGCAATAAAGCACTAAAGGCCAGGGCAATCACATTACATGGGAATAAAACCAAATTTTACCAAGAACTGGCCTTTAAATGTTTTTGAGCTCCTTACATACCAAAACGCTAAAACGCATGCAAAATACATTTTATGGAGAAATAGAATAACATTACCAAATACATGTATTTTGAGTGTTTTTGATCATGATATCTAAAAATAATGCTTAAATACATGCAAAGAACCTTATGTTTGGGAAACAAAAGAACATTACGAGAAACGTGTATTATGAGTGATTTTTAAATTCCTTCAGTACCGAAAAAGCTAAAACCCACTAATAACACTCTTTAGAAAAAATAAATAAATAAATAAAAAAAAATGGAAATTTTGTTTTTTTGTTTTTCATCTTCTTAAGTACCGAATTGCCAAAATTCTGGCAAAATTCAGGGAATTTACGGGAAAAAAGAACATTATCATGAAAGTTAATTATAGCTTTTTTTTTTCTGATTGTTATGTACCAAAACCTAAAGTGCATGCAAAGCCACCTATATAGGTTAAACGACTTTACCAGAAACCTGTCTTTTCAATGTTTTTCAGCATGTTAGGCACCAACACGATAAATAATATGAAAATCAGTCAATATGTGAATCCAAAACAAAATTACTGAAAACGTGTCTTTTCAGTGTTTAACGTAGAAAAGCGCTAAAGCGGATACAAACCATCCGATATGAAGAAATAGAATAACATTACCAAAAAGATATTTTTTGAGTGTTTTTGAACTTATTACCTACAAAAAATGCAAAAATGGATGTATAGCACTCTATATTAGGAAACAAAAGGACATTACGAGAAACGTGTATAATGAGTGTTTTATAGTTTTAAAAGAACCACAAGGCAATAAACGTAAAAACTCGTGTATATAGAGAAATTTTTACATACCAAAATGATGAAATGCATGAATAACACTTTTAATCAATAAACAGAACTACCTTACCAAATTGTGTATTTTAGGTGTTTTTTCACATTCTTACTTACAAAAATGCTAAATTACATGCGAAACAAGCCTCATTTGGGAAAAAAATGACATTACCAGAAAAGTGTCTTTTGAGTGTTTTTGAGCGTGATATGCAACAAAGCACTAAAAAGCAGAACGATCACATTACATGAGAATAAAACCAATTTGTACGAAGAAATTGCCTTTAAGTGTTTTTTAACCCCGCTGAAACGCATGAAAAACAAACTTTATGGAGAAACAGAATAACATTACCAAAAACATATATTTTGAGTGTTTTTGATCATGTTATCTATAAAAACGCTTAAGTACATGCAAAGAACATTATGTTTGGGAAACAAAAGGACATTACGAGAAATGTTTATTATGAATGTTTTTATAAGTTCCTTAAGTACCAAAAAGCTAAAACTCACAAATAACACTGTTTATTTAGAAAATAAAAAATAAAAAAATATAATAAATAGGATTTATTTTTTTGTTATTTATCTTCATAGGTACCGAGATGCCAAAATTCTGGGAAAATTCAGGGCAATTATGTGATAAAAGAATATTATCAAAAAAGTTATTTTCAGCTTTTTTTTCGGACTGTTATGTACCAAACCCTAAAGTGCATGCAAAGCCTCCAATATTAGGAAATTAAACGACCTTACCAGAAATTTTTTTGTGTGTGTTTTTTAGCATGTTAGGCACCAAAAGCATAAATAATAAGGATCTTACTCTATATGGGAATCGAAAGCAAAGTTACTAAAAACGTTTGTTCTCAGTGTTTTACGTAGAAAAACGTTAAAACGGATGCAAACTAACCAATATCAAGAAATAGAAAAACGTTACCAAAAATGTATATTTTGAGTTTTTTTGAGCTTTTTACCTAAAAAACGGAAAATTGATTCAAAGTACTCTATATTGGGAAACAAAAGGACATTGCAAGAAAAGTGTATAATGAGAGTTTTATATTTCAAAAGAACCACAAAGCAAACAACGCAAAAACTCGTGTATATGGAGAGATTTCTTAGATACCAAAATGCTGAAACTCATGAATAACACTCTTAATTGAGAAACAGAACAACCTTACTAAATGCGTGTATTTTGAGTGCTTTTCACACTCTTAGTTACCAAAAACCCCAAATTACATGCGAAAATAATTTTGTGGGGAAAAAAATGACTTTACCAGAAAAGTATCTTTTGAATGTTTTTCAACGTGATAGGTAATAAAGTACTCAAAAGCAGGACAATCACATTATATTGGAATAAAACCATTTTTTACCAAGCACTTGCCTTTAAGTGTTTTTGAGCTCCTTTTATACAAAACTGCTAAAACGCTTGCAAAACACACTTTATGAAGAAACAGAATAACATTTCCAAAACCTTGCATTTTGAGTGTTTTTGATCACGTTATCTATAAAAACGCCTAAATACATGCAAAGAACCTTATGTTTGGGAAACGAAAGGATATTACGAGAAACGTGTATTATGAGTGTTTTTAATAACCTTAAGTACCAAAAAGGTAAATCCCACAAATAACACTCTTTATTGAGAAAAAAAATAAATAGATAAAAAATAAAAAAATAGGATTTTTAAATTTTTTTATTTTTCTTCATAGGTACCAAAATGCCAAAATTCTGGGAAAATTCAGGGTAATTATATGATAAAAGAATATTACCAAAAACGTTAATTTTAGCTTTTTTATATACCATAGCGTAAAGTGCATGCAAAGCCTCCTATATAAGGAAATTAAACCACCTTATCAGAAATCTCTCTTTTGAGTGTTGTTCAGCATGTTAGGCACCAAAACAATAAATAATAAGGATCTAAGTCTATATAAGAATTCAAAACAAAATTACTGGAAACGTGTCTTCTCAGTGTTTTACGTAGAAAAACGCTAACATGGATGCAAACAAACCAATATAAAGAAATAGAAAAACATTACCAAAAAGGTATATTTTGAGTGTTTTTGAGCTTTTTACCTATAAAAAACACGAAAATTGATGCAAAGCACTTTATAATGGGAAAGAAAATGACATTGCATGAAAAGTGTATAATGAGTGTTTTATAGTTCAAAAGAACCATAAGGTAAAACATGCAAAAGCTAGTGTATATGAAAAGGTTTCGTAGATACCAAAATACTGAAACTCATGAACAACACTCTTAATTGAGAAACAGAACAATCTTACTAAATGTGTGTATTTTGAGTGCTTTTTTACGTTCTTAGTTACCAAAACCCCAAATTGCATGCGAAACCAGCTTTATGTTTGAAAAAAATGACATTACCAGAAAAATGTCTTTTGAGTGTCTTTGAACGTGTTAGGCAAAGAAGCACTAAAAAGCAGGGCAATCACATTACATTGGAATAAAACCAATTATTAATAAGAACTTGCCTTTTAGTGTTTTTGAGCTCCTTATATACCAAAACACTAAAACGCATGCAAAATACACTTCATGGTGAAACAAAATAACATTACCAAAAACATGTATTTTCAATGTTTTTGATCATGTAACCAATAAAAACGCTTAAATACGTGCAAAGAATCCTCTTTTTTGGGAAATGAAAGGACATTACGAGAAACGTGTATTATAAGTGTTTTTAAGTTCATTAAGTACGAAAAGCTAAAAGCCTCAAATTACACTCCTTATTGAGAAAAAAACAAATAAATAAATAAAAAAATACAATATTTTTTTTTCATTCTTATTCATCTTCACAGGTAAAGAGATGCCAAAATTCGGGCAAAGTTCAGAAAATTATATGAAATAAGAACATTATCAAAAAAGTTAAATTTAGCTTTTTTTTTCCGACTGTTATGTACCAAACCCCTAAAGTGCATGCAAAGCCACCTATATGGGGAAATTAAACGTCTTTGCCAGAAAACTGTCTTATGAGTGTTTTTCAGCATGTTAGGAACCAACACGATAAAACCCAAGAAAGTCAATCTATATGGGAATTCAAAACAAAATTACTGAAAACGTGTCTTTTCGGTATTTTACGTAGAAAACGCTAAAACAGATGCAAACCAACAAAAATGAAGAATTAGATTAACATTACCAAAAAGGTATATTTTGAGTTTTTGAAATTGTTACCTACAAAAAACGCGAAAATGGATGGAAATCACTCTATATTGGGAAGCAAATGGACATTACGAGAAACGAGTATAATGAGTGTTTTATAGTTTCACAAGAACCACAAGGCAAAAACCGCAAAACCTCGTGTATATAAAGAAGCTTCTTACATTCCAAAATGCTGAAACTCATGAATAAGAATTTTAATTGAGAAACACTAAAATGCATGCAAAATACACTTTATGGTGAAACAGAATAACATTACCAAAAACATGTATTTTGAGTGTTTTTGATCATGTTACCAATAAAAACGCTTAAATACATGCAAAGAACCCTATTTTTGGGAAATGAAAGGACATTAGGAGAAACGTGTATTATGACTGTTTTTAAGTTCATTAAGTACGAAAAAGCTAATAGCCACAAATTACACTCTTTATTAAGAAAAAATAAATAAATGAATAAAAAAAAATACGATATTTTTTTTCATTCTTATTCATCTTCACAGGTAACGAGGTGCCAAAATTCGGGCAAAGTTAAGGAAATTATATGAAATATGAACATTATCAAAAAAGTTAAATTTAGCTTTTTTTTCTGTTATGTACCAAACCCCTTAAGTGCATGCAAAGCCACCTATATAGGGAAATTAAACGTGTTTGCCAGAAAACTGTCTTATGAGTGTTTTTCAGCATGTTAGGAACCAACACGATAAAACCCAAGAAAGTCAATCTATATGGGAATCCAAAACAAAATTACTGAAAACGTGTCTTATCGGTGTTTTACGTAGAAAATGCTAAAACGGATGGAAAACAACTAAAATGAAGAAATAGAATAAAATTACCAAAAAGGTATATTTTGAGTGTTTTTTAAATTCTGTATTTTGAGTGTTTTTCACATTCTTAGTTACGAAATTGGCAAATTACATGCGAAACTACCTTTACGAGTATATGGGAAAAAAAATGACATTACCAGAAAAATGTCTTTTCAGTGTTTTTGAGCGTGATATGCAACAAAGCACTAAAAAGCAGAACAATCACATCACTTGGGAATAAAACCAACTTTTACGAAGAACATGCCTTTAAGTGTTTTTTAACTCCTTACATACCAAAACGCTAAAACGCATGCAAAACACCCTTTATGGAGAAACAGAATAACATTATCAAAAATATGTATTTTGAGTGTTTTTGATCATGTTACCTATAAAAACGCTTAAATACATGTAAAGAACCCTATGTTTGTATTAGAAAAGGACATTACGAAAATCGTGTATTATGAGTGTTTTTATGTTCCTTAAGTACCAAAAAGCTAAAACTCACAAATAACACATTATAGAGAGAAAAAAAAATTGTTTTTCATCTTCATAGGTACCGAGATACCAAAAATCTGGAAAAATTCAGGGAAATTTTGTAAAAAAGATCATTATAAAAAAATAATTTCAGCATTTTTCCGGAGTTATGTACCAAACCCTGAAGTGCATGCAAAGCCACCTATATGGAGATATTACTCAACTTTACCAGAAACCTGTCTTATGAGTGTTTTTTTCAGCCATTTCAACAATATTACTGAAAACGTGTCTCTTCAGTGATTTACGAAGAAAAACGCTAAAACGGATGCAAACCAACCAATATGAAGAAATAGAATAACATTACCAAAAAGATATATTTTGAGTGTTTTTCAGCTTGTTACCTACAAAAAATGCGAAAATGGATGGAAAGCACTCTATATTGGGAAACAAAAGAACATTATGAGAAACGTGTATAATGAGTGTTTTATAGTTTCACACGAACCACAAGGCAAAAAATGCAAAAAACTCGTGTATATAGGGAAGTTTCTTACATACCAAAATGCTGAAATGCATGAATAACACTTTTAATTGAGAGACAAAACTACCTTACCAAATGTGTGTTTTTTGAGTGTTTTTCACATTCTTAGTTACGAAAATCCCAAATTACATGCGAAACTAGCTTTATGTGGGAAAAAAATGATATTACCACAAAAGTGTCTTTTGAGTGTTTTTGAGCGTGATATGCAACAAAGCACTAAAAAGCAAAACAATCACATTACATGGGAATAAAACCAACTTTTACGAAGAACTTGCCTTTAAGTGTTTTTTTAACTCCTTACATACCAAAACGCTAAAACGCATGCAAAACACCCTTTATGGAGAAACATGTATTTTGAGTGTTTTTGATCATGTAATTTATAAAAAATACATGCAAAGAACCTTAGGTTTGGGAAACGAAAGGACATTAATAGAAACGTGTATTATGAGTGTTTTTTTATGTTCCTTAAGTACCAAAAAAACTTAAACCCACAAATAACACTATAGAGAAAAAAAATAAATAATATAATTTTTTTTTTTTTTTTGTTATTCATCTTCATAGGTACTAAGTTGCCCAAATTCTGGCAATATTCTTTGGGAATGGAAAACAAAATTACCTAAAACGTGTCTTTTCGGTGTTTTACGTAGAAAAACGCTGAAACGGATGCAAACCAACCAATATGAAGAAATAGAATAACATTACCAAAAAGGTATATTTTTAGGTGTTTTTGAGCTTGTTACCTACAAAAAACGCGAAAATGGATGGAAAGCACTCCTTCTTGGGAGAGAAAAGTACATAACGAGAAACGTGTATAATGAGTGTCTTATTATTTTTGGGCAAAAGAACTTGTGGTTCACAAGAACCACAACGCAAAAAACGCAAAAATTTGTGTATATAAAGAAGTTTCTTAGATACCAAAATGCTGAAACTCATGAATAACAATCTTAATTGGGAAACAGAACAACATTACCAAATGCGTGTATTTTGAGTGTTTTTTTCACATTCTTAGCAAAACCCCAAATAGCATGCGAAAGTATCTTTATGTGGGAAAAAAATGACATTACCAGAAGTGTCTTTTGAGTGTTTTTCGAGCGTGTTAGGCAATAAAGCACTAAAAAGCAAGGGAATCATATTACATTGGAATAAAACCAACTTTTACCAAGAACTTGCCTTGAAGTGTTTTTTTCAGCTCCTTACATACCAAATTGCTAAAACGCATGCAAAACACTCCTTTATGCAGAAGCAGAATAACATTACCAAAAAACAAGTGTTTTGAGTGTTTTTGTTTTATCATATTACCTATAAAAACGCTTAAATACATGCAAAGATCCCTATATTTGGGAAAGGAAAGGACATTACGAGAAATGTGTATAATGAATGTTTTGAAGTTCTTTAAGTACCAAAACGTTAAAACCTACAAATAACACTCTTTATAGAGAAGAAAATAAATAAAATAATAGCATTTTTATTTTTTGGTTATTGATGTCAATAGGTACCAAGACGCCAAAATTCTGTCAAAATTTAGGGAAATTATGTGGAAAAGTTATGTGGAAAAAGTTACTTTTACCTTTTTTTCGGTGTTATGTACCAAACCATAAAGTGTATGCAAAGCCACATATTTAGGAAAATTTAACGACTTTACAAGAAAAGAAACCTATCTTTTTTTAGTGTTTTTCCGCATGCTAGGCACTCTATATGGAAATCCAAAACAAAATTACTGAAAACGTGTCTTTTAGAAGATTTACGTACAAAAATGCTAAAACGGATAAAAACAAACCAATATGAAAAAATAGCATTACCAGAAAAGTATATTTTGTGTGTTTTTGAGCTTGTTACATGAAAAAAAAGAACTTGCCTTTTAGTGTTTTTCACACGCATTTAGTAAGGATGTTCTGTTTCTCAATTAATAGTGTTATTCATGAGTTTCAGCATTTTGGTATCTAGGATAATTCTCCATATACACGAGTTTTTGCGTTTTTTGCCTTGTGTTTTTTTTGAACTATAAAACATTCATTATACACTTTTCTTGCAATGTCCCTTTGTTTCCCAATATAGAGTGCTTTGTATCAATTTTTGCGTTTTTTTTGTAGGTAACAAGCTCAAAAACACTCAAAATATACATTTCTGGTAATGTTTTTCTGCTTCTTGATATTGGTTGGTTTGCATCAGTTTTAGCGTTTTTCTACGTAAAACACTGAGAAGGCATGTTTTCAGTAATTTTCTTTTGGATTCCCACATAGAGTGAGTTCCTTATTATTTATCGTTTTGATGCCCAACATGCTGAAAAACACTCAAAAGACAGATTTCTGGTAAGGTCTTTAATTTCCTCATATGCGAGGCCTTGCATATCTTTTGAGTGTTTTTGAACGTGTTGCGCAATAAAGCACTAAAAGGAAGGGCAATCACATTACATAGGAATAAAGCCAAATTTTACCAAGAACTTGCCATTAAGTGTTTTTTGAGCTCCTTACATACCAAAACGCTAAAACGCATGCAAAATACATTTGATGGAGAAACAGAATAATATTACCAAATCCAAGTATTTTGAGTGTTTTTGATCATGTTATCTATAAAAACGCTTAAATACATGCAAAGAACCTTATGTTTGGAAAACGAAAGGACATTACAAGAAACGTGTATTATGAGTGTTTTTTAAGTTCCTTCAGTTCCTAAAAGCTAAAACCCACAAATAACACTCTTTATTTAGAAAAAAAATAATAAACAAAAAATAAAAAAATAGGATTTTTTTTTTGTTATTTATCTTTATAGGTACCGAGATGCCAAAATTCTGCCAGAATTCAGGGAATTTATTTGGAAAAAAGAACATTAACAAAAAAGTTAATTATAGCTTTTTTTTCGGATTGTTATGTACCTAACCCTAAAGTGCTTGCAAAGCCACCTATATAAAGAAGTTAAACGATTTTACCAGAAACCTGTCTTTTCAGTGTTTTTCAGCATGTTAGGCACCAATACGATAAATAATATGGAAGTTTGTCAATATGTGAATCCAAAAGAAAATTACTGAAAACGTGTCTTTTCAGTGTTTTACGTAGAAAAAATTTAAAGCCGATGCAAACCAACCTATATGAAGAAATAGAATAACATTACCAAAAAGCTATATTTTGAGTGTTTTTGAGCTTGTTACCTACAAAAAAATGCAAAAATAGATGTAAAGCACTCTATATTAGGAAACAAAAGGACATTACGAGAAAATTGTATAATGAGTGTTTTATAGTTTTAAAAGAACCACAAGGCAATAAACGCAAAACCTCGTGTATATAGAAAAATTTCTTACATAGAAAAAAAAGATGAAATGCATGAATAACACTTTTAATCGATAAACAGAACTACCTTACCAAATTGTGTATTTTGAGTGTTTTTCACATTCTTAGTTACGAAAATGCCAAATTACATGCGAAACTACCTTCATATGGGAAAAAAAAAATTACTACCAAAAAAGTGTTTTTTTAGTGTTTTTGGGCGTGATATGCAACAAAGCACTAAAAAGCACAACAATCACATTACATGGGAATAAAATCAACTTTTACGAAAAACTTGCCTTTAAGTGTTTTTTAACTCCTTACATACCAAATCGCTAAAACGCATGCAAAACACTCTTAATGGAGAAACAGAATAACATTACGAAAAACATGTATTTTGAGTGTTTTTGATCATGTAACCTATAAAAACGCTTAAATACATGTAAAGAACCCTATGTTTGTATAACAAAAGGACATTACGAAAATCGTGTATTATGAGTGTTTTTAAGTTACTTAAGTACCAAAAAGCTAAAACCCGTTTTTTGCCTAGTGGTTCTTTTGAACTATAAATCAATCATAATTCACTTTTCTTGCAATGTCCTTTTGTTTACCAATATAGAGTGCTTTGCATCAATTTTTGCGTTTTTTGTAGGTAATAAGCTCAAAAACACTCAAAATATACCTTTTTAGTAACGTTTTTCTATTCCTTCATATTGGTTGCTTTCCATCCGTTTTAGCGTTTTTCTACGTAAAACACTGAGAAGACACGTTTTCAGTAACTTTGGATTCCCATATATATATGGATTCCCATATAGAGGTGAGTTCCTTATTATTTATCGTTTTGGTGCTTAACATGCTAAAAAACACTAAAAACACAGATTTTTGGTAAGGTCGTTAAATTTCTTCATATAGGAGGCTTTGCATGCACTTTAGGGTTTGGTACATAGCAGTTTGAACAAAAAAACCTGAAATTATCTTTTTTGATAATATTCTTTTATCATACGATTGCCCTGAATTTTCCCAGAATATCGGCATCTCGGTACTATGAAGATGAATAACAAAAAAAAAAAAAAAACCTATTTTATATATTTTTTATTTTTTTTTATTTTCTAAATAAAGAAAGTTATTTGTGGGTTTTAGCTTTTTGGTACTGAAGGAACTTAAAAAACACTTATAATACACGTTTCTCGTAAAATCCTTTTGTTTCCCAAACATAATGTTCTTTGCATGTATTTAAACATTTTTATAGATAACATGATCAAAAAACGCTCAAAATATATGTTTTTGGTATTGTTATTCTGTTTCTCCATAAAGTTTGTTTTGCATGCGTTTTAGCTGTTTGTTATATAAAGAGTTCAAAAATACTTAAAGGCAAGTTTTTTGGTATAAATTGGTGTTATTCCAATGTAATATGATGCCGTAATATGCCGTGCTTTTTAGTGCTTTATTGCCTATCACGCTCAAAAACACTTAAAAGACACTTTTCTTGTAATGTCATTTTTTTCCTCACATAAACATGGTTTCGTATGCAATTTGGGGTTTTGATAACTAAGAATGTGAAAAGCTCGCAAAATACACGCATTTAGTAAGGTTGTTCTGTTTCTCAATTAAGAGTGTTATTCATGAGTTTCAGCATTTTGGTATCTAGGAACATTCTCCATATACACGAGTTTTTGTGTTTTTAGCCTTTTGGTTCGTTTGAACAATAAAGAAACTCATTATACACTTTTCTTGCAAAGTCCTTTTCTTTTCTTATATAGAGTGCTTTGCATCAATTTTCCCTTTTTGTAGGTAACATGCTCAAAAACACTCAAAATATACCTTTTTGGTAATGTTTTTCTATTTCTTGATATTGGTTGGTTTGCATCCGTTTCAGCGTTTTTCTACGTAAAACACTGAAAAGAGACGTTTTCAGCAATTTTGTTTTGGATTCTCATATAGAGTGAGTTCCTTATTATTTATCGTTTTGGTGCCTAACATGCTGAAAAACACTCAAAAAACAGATTTCTGGTAAGGTCGTTTATTTTCCTCATATAGGAGTCCTTGGATGCACTTCAGGGTTTGGTATATAACTGTCCGGAAAAAAAGATAAAATTAACTTTCTTTATAATTTTCGTTTATCATATAATAGCCCTGAAATTTCCCAGAAATTTGGAATTTCAGTACCTATGAAGATGAATAACAAAAAAAAAAAATCCTATTTTTTTTTATTTTCTTAATTTTTTTTTAAATAAAGTGTTATTTGTGGGTTTTAACTTTTTGGTACTTAAGGAACTTAAAAACACTTATAATACACATTTCTCGTAATGTCATTTCGTTTCGCAAACATAAGGTTCTTTACATGTATTTAAGCATTTTTATAGATAACATGATCTAAACATGATCAAAATATATGTTTTTGGTAATTTTATTTTGTTTCTCTATAAAAGGTGTTTTGCATGCGTTTTAGCGTTTTGGTATGTAATGTAATGTTTTTGGTAATTTTATTTTGTTTCTCTATATAAGGTGTTTTGCATGCGTTTTAGCGTTTTGGTATGTAATGAGCTCAAAAACACTTAAAAAAACACTTTTCTTGTAATATCTTTTTTTTATTTTCTTACATAAAGCTAGTTTTGCATGAAATATGGGGTTTTGGTAACTAAGAATGTGAAAAAAAACTCAAAACAGGCATAGTGTAAGGTTGTTCTATTTCTTAATCAAAAATATTATTCATGAGTTCCAGCATTTTGGTATGTAAGAAACTTTTCTAATACACACATTTGGTAAGGTATTTCTGTTTCAAAATTAAATGTGTTGTTCATGAGTTTCAGCTTTTTGGTATGTAAGAAACTTCTCTATTTTACACGAGTTTTTGAGTTTTTTTCCTTCTGGTTCTTGTCAAGCTATAAAACACTCATACACGTTTCTCGTAATGTCCTTTTCTTTGGCAATATAAAGTGCTTTCCATCCATTTTTTCTTCTTTTTTGTAGGTAACAAGCTCAAAAACACATCAAAATATATCTTTTTGGTAATATTATTTTATTTCTTCATATTGGTTGGTTTACATCCGTTTTAGCGTTTTTCTACGTAAATCACTGAAAAGACACATTTTCAGTAATATTGTTGATATTGCTGAAAAACACTCAAAAGACAGGTTTCTGGTAAAGTCGTGTAATATTTATATAGTCGTGTATATGGAGAGGTTTCCTAGATACAAAAATGCTAAAACTCATGAATAACACTCCTAATTGAGAAACAGATCAACCTTAATAAATGCGTGTATTTTGAGTGTTTTTCACATTCTAAGTTACCAAAACCCCAAATTGCATGGGAAAATAGATTTGTGGGAAAAAAAAATTACTTTACCAGAAAAATGTCTTTTAAGTGTTTTTGAGCGTGATAGGCAATAAAGCACTAAAAAGGAGGGCAATCACATTTCATTGGAGGAAAACGAATATTTACGAAGAACTTGCCTTTAAGTGTTTTTGAGCTCCTTATATACCAAAACATTAAAACGCCTGCAAAACACTCTTTATGGTGAAACAGAATAATATTACCAAAAACATATATTTTGAGTATATTTGATTATGTTACCAATGAAAACGTTTAAATACATGCAAAGAATACTATTTTTGGGAAACGAAAGGAGATTACGAGAAACGTGTATTATGAGTGTTTTTTACTTCATTAATTACCAAAAAGCTAAAAGCCACAAATAACACTCTTTATTGAGAAACAATAAATAAATAAAAAAATATACGATATTTTTTTTTCTTTCTTATTCATATTCACTGGTACCGAGATACCAAAATTCGGGCAAAATTCAGGAAATTATGTAAAATAAGAACATTATCAAAAAAAATAAATTTAGCTTCTTTTTCGGACTATTATGTACCAAACCCCTAAAATGCATGCAAAGCCACCTATATGGGGAGATTAAACGTTTTTGTCAGAAAACGGTCTTATGAGTGTTTTACAGCATCTTAGGAAAAACATGATAAATAACATGGAAGACAATCTATATGGGAATCCAAAACAATATTACTAAAAACGTGTCTTTTCGGTGTTTTACGTAGAAAAACGCTAAAACGGATGCAAACCAACCAATATGAAGGAATAAAATAACATTACCAAAAAGGTATATTTTGAGTGTTTTTGAAATTGTTACCTACAAAAAACGCGAAAATAGATGGAAAGCTCTCTATATTGGGAAGCAAAAGGACGTTACGAGAAACGTGTATAATGTGTGTTTTATAATTTCAAAAGAAGTACAAGGCAAAAAACGCAAAAACTCGTGTATATAGAGAAGTTTCTTACATTCCAAAATGCTGAAACTCTGGAACAACACTTTTAATTGAGAAACAGAACAATCTTACTAAATGCGTGTATTTTGAGTGCTTTTCACATCCTTAGTTACCAAAACCCTAAATTGCATGCGAAACCAGCTTTATGTGGGAAAAAATTAACATTACCAGAAAAATATATTATGAGTGTTTTTGAGCGTGTTAGGCAATAATGCACTAAAAAGCAGGGCAATCACATTACATTGAAATAAAACCAATTTTTAACAAGAACTTGCGTTTAAGTGTATTTAAGCTCCTTGTATACCAAAACACTAAAATCCATGCAAAATACACTTGATGGTGAAACAGAATAACATTACCAAAAACATGTCTTTTGAGTGTTTTTGATCATATTACCAATAAAAACGCTTAAATACATGCAAGGAACCCTATTTTGGGGAAACTAAAGGTCATTACGAGAAAGGTGTATTATGAGTGTTTTTAAGTTCATTAAGTACGAAAAAGCTAAAAGCCACAAATTACACTCTTTATTGAGAAAAAATAAATAAATAAATAAAAAAATACGATATTTTTTTTTCATTCTTATTCATCTTCACAGGTAAGGAGGTGCCAAAATTCAGGCAAAGTTCAGGAAATTATATAAAATAAGAACATTATCAAAAAAGTTACATTTAGCTTTTTTTTTTCGACTGTTATGTATCAAACTCCTACCTAAATTGCATGCAAAGCATGGGGGAAATTAAAGCATGGGGGAAATTAAAGCATGGGGAAATTAAACGTCTTTGCCAGAAAACTGTCTTATGAGGGTTTTTCAGCATGTTAGGAACCAACACAATAAAACCCAAGGAAGTCAATTTATATGGGAATCCAAAACAAAATTACTGAAAACGTGTCTTTTTGGTGTTTTACGTAGAAAACGCTAAAACGGATGCAAACCAACCAAAATGAAGAAATAAAATAACATTACCAAAAAGGTATATTTTGAGTGTTTTTGAAATTGTTACCTACAAAAAACACGAAAATGGATGAAAAGCACTCTATATTGGGAGGCAAAAGGCACCAAACAGCATGTTAGGCACCAAAACGATAAATAATATGAAAGTCACTCTATATGGAAATCCAAAACAAAACTACTGGAAACGTGTCTTTTAAAAGATTTACGTAGAAAAACGCTAAAACAGATGTAAACCAACCAATATGAAGAAATAGAATAACATTACCAAAAAATACATTTTGTGTTTTCTTGAGCTTGTTACATAAAAAAAACACGAAAATATATGCAAAGCACTCTATATAAGGAAAGAAAAGGACATAACGAGATACTTGTACGAGTATAATGAGTGTTTTGTTAGTTTCACCAGAATCACAAGGCAAAAAACGCAAAAACTCGACTATATGGAGAAGTTTCTAAAATACCAAAATACTGAAACTCATGAATAACACTCTTAATCAAGAAACAGAATAACCTTACTAAATGCGTGTATTTTAAGTGTTTTTTTTTTTTTTACATTCTTAGTTACCAAAACCCCAAATTCCATGCGAAACTAGCTTTATGAGGGAAAAAAATGACATTACCAGGAAAGTGTCTTTGAGTGTTTTTAAGCGTGTTAGGCAATACAGCACTAAAAAGCAGGGGAATCACATTACGTGGGAATAAAACAAACTTTTACGAAGAACTTGCCTTTTAGTGTTTTTGACACGTATTTAGTAAAGTTGCTCCGTTTCTCAATTAAGAGTGTTATTCATGAGTTTCAGCATATACACGAGTTTTTGCGTTTTTTGCCTTGTGGTTTTTTTTTAAATGATAAAACATTTATTATACACTTTTCTCGCAATGTCCCTTTGTTTCCCAATATAGAGTGCTTTGTATCCATTTTCCCGTTTTTTTGTAGGTAACAAGCTCAAAAACACTCAAAATATACATTTTTGGTAATGTTTTTCTGCTTCTTGATATTGGTTGGTTTGTATCAGTTTTAGCGTGTTTCTACGTAAAACGAGTTTTCACTAATTTTCATTTGGATTCCCACATAGAGTGAGTTCCTTATTATTTATCGTTTTGGTGCCTAATATGCAGAAAAACACTCAAAAGACAGATTTCTCATAAGGTCTTTAATTTCCTCATATGGGACACTTTGCATGTCTTTTTAGTAATTTTGAGCGTGTGACGCAATAAAGCACTAAAAGTCAGGGCAATCTCATTACATGGGAATAAAACCAAATTTTACCAAAAACTTGCCTTTAAGTGTTTTTGAGCTCCTTACATACCAAAACGCTAAAACGCCTGCAAAATACATTTTATGGAGAATCAGAATTACATTACCAAATACATGTATTTTGAGTGTTTTTGATCATGTTATCTATAAAAACGCTTAAATACAAGCAAAGAACCTTATGTTTGGGAAACGAAAGAACATTACGAGAAACGTGTATTATGGGTGATTTTTAAGTTCCTTCAGTACAAAAAAAGCTAAAACCCACAAATAACACTCTTTAGAAAAAAAATATATAATGAATAAAAAAATAATAAAATGGGATTTTTTTTTTTTTGTTATTCATCTTCATAGGTACCGAGATGCCAAAATTCTGCCAAAATTCAGGGAATTTATGTGGAAAAAAGAACCTTATCATATAAGTTAATTATACCTTTTTTTTCGGATTGTTATGTACCAAACCCTAAACAGCATGCAAAGCCACCTATATAGGGAAGTTAAACGACTTTACCAGAAACCTGTCTTTTCATTGTTTTTCAGCATGTTAGGCACCAAAACGATAAATCATTTGGAAGTCAGTCAATATATGAATCCAAAAGAAAATTACTTAAAACGTGTCTTTTCAGTGTTTTACGTAGAAAAACGCTAAAGCAGATACAAACCATCCTATATGAAGAAATAGAATAACATTACCAAAAAGATATATTTTGAGTGTTTTTGAGCTTGTTACCTACAAAAAATGCAAAAATGGATGTAAAGCACTCTATATTAGGAAACAAAACGACATTACGAGAAACGTGTATAATGAATGTTTTATAGTTTTAAAAGAACCACAAGGCAATAAACGCAAAAACTCGTGTATATAGGGAAATTTCTTACATACCAAAATGAATAAATGCATGAATAACACTTTTAATAGATAAACATAACTACTTAACCAAATTGTGTATTTTCATTGCTTTTCCCATCGTTAGTTACTAAAATGCCAAATTACATGCGAAACTAGCTTCATGTGGGAAAAAAATATGATATTACCAGAAAAGTGTCTTTTGAGTGTTTTTCAGCGTGATATGGAACAAAGCACTAAAAATAAGAACGATCATATTACATGGGAATAAAACCAACTTTTACGAAGAATTTTTTAACTCCTTATATACCAAACCGCTAAAACGCATGGAAAACAATCTTTATGGAGAAACAATAAAATATACCAAAAACATGTATTTTTAGTGTTTTTGGTCATGTTATCTTTAAAAACGCTTAAGTACATGCAAAGAACATTATGTTTGGGAAAAAAAAGGACATTAGGAGAAGCGTGTATTATGAGTGTTTTTTTAAGTTCCTTAAGTACCAAAAAGCTAAAACACACAAATAACACTGTTTATTTAAAAAAAAATAAAATAAATAAATAAATAAAAAAATAAAATAAAATAAAGTTTTTTTTTTGTCATTCATCTTCAAAGGTGCCAAATGCCAAAATTCCAGAAATGGAATGCCAGAGATGCCATAATTCGGGGAAAATTCAGGGCAGTTATGTGATAAAAAAAACATTATCAAAAAAATTAATTTCAACTTTTTTTTTTCGGACTGTTACATAACAAGTGCATGCAAAATTAAACGACCTTACCAGAAATCTGTGTTTTTAGTGTTTTTTATCATGTTAGGCACAAAAACGATAAATAATAAGGAACTCACTCTATATGGGAATCCAAAACAAAGTTACTGAAAACGTGTCTTCTCAGTGTTTTACGTAGAAACACGTTAAAACGGATGGAACCCAACCAATATCAAGAAATAGAAAAACGTTACCAAAAAGGTATATTTTTAGTGTTTTTGAACTTTTTACCTACAAAAAACGCGAAAATTGATGCAAAACACTCTATATTGGGAAAGAAACGGACATTGCAAGAAAAGTGTATAATAAGTGTTTTATAGTTCAAAAAAACCACAAGGCAAAAAACGCAAAAACTCGTGTATATGGAGAAGCTTCCTAAATACTAAAATGCTGAAACTCATGAATAACACTCTTAATTAAAAAACAGAACAACCTTACTAAATGCGTGTCAAAAACACTAAAAGGCAAGTTCTTCGTAAAAGTTGGTTTTATTCCCATGTAATGTGATTGCCCTGCTTTTTAGTGCTTTATTGCCTAACACGCTCAAAAACACTCAAAGACACTTTTCTGGTAATGTCATTTTTTTCCCACATAAAGTTAGTTTCGCATGGAATTTGGGGTTTTGCTAACGAAGAATGTAAAAAAAACACTCAAAATACACGCATTTAGTAAGGTTGTTCTGTTTCTTCATTAAGAGTGTTTCAGCATTTTGGTATCTTTGAAACTTCTCTATACAGATGAATTTTTGCGTTGTTTGCCTTGAGATTCTGGTGAAACTATAAAACACTCATTATACACGTTTCTCGTTATGTCCTTTTTTTTCCTAATATACAGTGCTAAGCATCCATTTTTGCGTTTTTTTTTTTATGTAACAAGCTCAAACACACACAAAATATACTTTTCTGGTAATATTATTAAATTTTTTTCATATTGGTTGGTTTGCATCCGTTTTAGCGTTTTTCTACGTAAATCTTTTAAAAGACACGTTTTCAATAATTTTGTTTTGCATTTCCATATAGAGTGACTTTAATATTATCTATCGTTTTGGTGCCTAACATGCGTAAAAACACTCAAAAGACAGGTTTCTTGTAAAGACGTTAAATTTTCCCAAATAGGTGGCTTTGCATACACTTTATGGTTTGGTACATAACTCCAAAAAAAAGGTAAAATTAACTTTTTCGATAATGTTCTTTTTTCGACATAATTTCCCTGAATTTTGGCAGAATTTTGGCATCTTGGTACCTATTAAGATGAATAACAAAAAAATAAAAATGCTATTTTTTTATTTATTTAATTTTTTTCTCTATAAAAAGTGTTATTTGTAGGTTTTAACGTTTTGATACTTAAGCAACTTAAAGACATTCATAATACACATTTCTCGTAATGTCCTTTCCTTTCCCAAATATAGGGATCTTTGCATGTATTTAAACGTTTTTATAGGTAACATGATAAAAAACACTCAAAAACACTTGTTTTTTGTAATGTTATTCTGCTTCTCCATAAAGGAGTGTTGTGCATGCGTTTTAGCGATTTGGTATGTAAGGAGCTGAAAAACACTTCAAGGCAAGTTTATTCCAATGTAATATGATTGCCCTGCTTTTTAGTGCTTTATTGCCTAACACGCTCAAAAACACTCAAAAGACACTTCTGGTAATGTCATTTTTTTCCCTCATAAAGCTAGTTTCGCATGCTATTTGACGTTTTGCTAAGAATGTGAAAAAACACTCAAAATACACGCATTTGGTAATGTTGTTCTGGTTCTGAATTAAGATTGTTATTCATAAGTTTCAGCATTTTGGTGTCTAAGAAACTTCTTTATATACACGACTTTATGCGCTTTTTGCCTTGTGGTTCTTGTGAACCACAAGTTCTTTTGCCCGAATATAAAAAGACACTCATTATAGACGTTTCTCGTAATGTTCTTTTCTTTCTCAATAGGGAGTGATTTGTATTCATTTCTGCGTTTTTTCTAGGTAACAAGCTCAAAAACACTCAAAATATACCTTTTTTGGTAATGTTATTCTATTTCATATTGGTTGGTTTGCATCCGTTTTAACGTTTTTCTACGTAAAACACCGAAAAAACACGTCTTCAGTAACTTTGTTTTCGATTACCAAAGAATATTACCAGAATTTTTGCATTATAGTATCTATGAAGATGAATAACAAAAAAAAAAAATTATTTATTTTTTTTCTCTATAAAGAGCTTTATTTGTGGGTTTTAGGTTTTTTAGTACTTAAGGAACTTAAAAACACTCATTATACACGTTTTTCGTAATGTCCTTTCGATTCCCAAACATAAGGTTCTTTGCATGTATTTAAGCGTTTTTATAAATAACATGATCAAAAACACTCAAAATACATGTTTTTGGTAATGTTACTCTGTTTCTCTATAAAAGGGTGTTTTTGCATGCGTTTTAGCGTTTTGGTATGTAAGGAGTTAAAAAAAAACCCTTACAGGCAAGTTCTTCGTAAAAGTTTGTTTTATTCCCATGTAATATGATTGTTCTGCTTTTTAGTTCTTTGTTGCATATCACCTCAAAAAAACACTCAAAAGACAATTTTTTGGTAATATCTAGTTTTTTGCGTTTTTTGCCTTGTGGTTCGTATGAAACTATAAAACACTCATTGTACACGTTTCTCGTGATATTCTTTTGTTTCCCAATATTGAGTACTTTCCATCCATTTTCGCATTTTTTCTAGGTAACAAGTTGAAAAACACTCAAAATATATCTTTTCGGTAAAGATATTCTATTTCTTCATATTGGTTACTTTGCATCCGTTTTAGCGTTTTTCTTCGTAAATCACTGAAAAAACACGTTTTTAGTAATATTGTTGAAATTGCTGAAAACCACTCAAAAGACAGATTTCTGGTAAAGTCGTGTAATTTCCTCATATAGGTGGCTTTGCATGCACTTCTGGGTTTGGTACATAATTCCGGAAAAAAGCTTTTTTTTTTTTATATATCCTTTCATTTCACAGACATAGGGTTTTTTGCATGTATTTAAGCGTTTTTATAGGTAACATGATCAAAAACACTCAAAATACATGTTTTTGGAAATGTTATTCTGTTTTTTCATAAAGGGTGTTTTGCATGCGTTTTAGCGTTTTGGTATGTAAGGAGTTAAAAATATTTAAAGGCAAGTTCTTCGTAAAAGTTAGTTTTATTCCTATATAATGTGATTATTCTGCTTTTTAGTGCTTTTTTGCATATCACGCTCAAAAACACTCAAAAGACACTTTTTTGATAATGTCATTTTTTTCCCACATAAAGTTAGTTTCGCATGTAATTTGGGATTTTCGTAAGTAAGAATGTGAAAAACACTCAAAATACATACATTTGGTAAGGTACTTCTGTTTCTCAATTAAAAGTGTTATTCATGAGTTTTTGCATTTTGGTATGTAAGAAACTTCTCAATATACACGAGTTTTTGCGTTTTTTGTCTTCTGGTTCTTGTAAAACTATAAAACAATCATTACACACTTTTCTCTAAATGTCCTTTTGCTTCCCAATATAGAGTGCTTTTACATCCATTTTTGCGTTTTTTTGTAGGTAAAAAGCATTATAAACGTTTCTCGTAATGTCCTTTTGTTTCCCAATATAGAGAGATTTGCATCCACTTTCGCTCAAAACACAAAAAATACCTTTTTGGTGATATTATTTTATTTCAAGATATTGGTTGATTTTCTTTCTTTTTACTGTTTTTCTACGTAAAACACTGAAAAGACACGTTTTCAGTAATTTTGTTTTGGATTCCCATACAGAGTGATTTCCATTTTATTTATTGTTTTGGTGCCTAACATACTGAAAAACAGGCAAAACACATGTTTTTAGGTAAAGTAAATTTCCCCATATAGGTGGCTTCACATGCACTTTAGGGTTTGGTACATAACGGTCTGAAAAAAAGCTAAAATTAACTTTTATGATATTCTTTTTTTTCACATAATTTGCCTGAATTTTGCCAGAATTTTGGCATCTCGATACCTATGAAGATCAATAACAAAAAAAAATGCTATTTTTTCATTTATTTATTTTTTCTCTATAAAGAGTGTTATTTGTGGGTTTAAGCTTTTTGGTACTTAAGGAACGTAAAAACACTCATAATACTCGTTTCTCGTAATGTCCTTTTGTTTCCTAAAGGTTCTTTATAGGTTTTTATAGGTAACATGATCAAAAATACTCAAAATATACCTTTTTGGTAATGTTATTCTATTTCTTCATATTGGTTGGTTTCAATCCGTGTTTAGCGTTTTTCTACGTAAACACAGAAAAGACACGTTTTCAGTAATTTTTGGATTCCCATATAGAGTGACCTCCATGTTATTTATCGTTTTGATGCCTAACATGCTCAAAAAACACTCAAAAGACATGTTTCTTGTAAAGTCGTTTAATTTCCCTATATAGGTGGCTTTGCATACACTTTAGGGTTTGGTACATAACAGTCCGAAAAAAATCTAAAATTAACCTCTTTCATAATATTCTTTTTTCACGTAATTTTCCTGAATTTTACCAGAATTTTGGCATCTTGTCGCCTATGAAGATCAATAAAAAAAATGTTATTTTTTAATTTATTTTTTTTCTGTATACTGAGTGTTATTTGTGGGTTTTACCTTTTTCGTACTTAAGGAACTTATAAACACTCATAATACACATTCCTCGTAATATCCTTTTATTCCCAAACATAGGGTTCAAACATAGGGGCATGTATTTAAGCGTTTTTATTGGTAACAAACTCAAAAAACACTCAAAATACATGTTTTTGATAATGTTATTCTGTTTTTCCATACAGGGTGTTTTGCATGAGTTTTAGCGTTTTAGTATGTAAGGAGCTCAAAAAAACTTAAAGGCATGTAATGTGATTGCCCTGCTTTATTGCCTAACACGCTGAAAAGCACTAAAAAGACACTTTTCTAGTAATTTCATTTTTTTTCCACAGTTTCGCATGTAATTTGGGGTTGGACCACTAAGAATGTGAAAAAAAAAACTCAAAATACACTCATTTCCTAAAATTGTTCTGTTTCTAAATTAAGAGTGTTAATCATGAGTTTCAGCATTTTCGTATCTAAGAAACTTCTCCATATATACGAGTTTTGCGTTTTTTGCCTTATGGTTCTTGAAAACTATTAATACATTCATTATACAATTTTCTTGTAATATCCTTTTGTTTCCTAATATAGACTGCTTTGCATTCATTTTTGCGTTTTTTGTAGGTAACAAGCTCAAAAACACTCAACTTTTTTGTAATGTTATTCTATTTTTTCATATTGGTTGGTTTGCATCCGTTTTAGCGTTCTACGCTAAAACTGAAAAGACACGTTTTCAGTAATATTGTTGAAATTGCTGAAAACACCCAAAGACACATTTCTGGTAAAGTCGTGTAATTTCCCCATATATGTGGCTTTCCATGCACTTCCGGGTTTCGTACATAACTCCGGAAAAAGCTAAAATCATTTTTTTTATGTTTTTTTCACATAATTTCAATGAATTTTCTCAGAATTTCGGCATCTCGTTACCTATGAAGATGAATAACAAAAAAAAATCTATTTTTTTAATTATTTTTTTCTCTATAAAGAGTGTTATTTGTGGGTTTTAGATTTTTGGCACTTAAGGAACTTAAAAATACTCATAATACACGATTTTCGTAATGTCCTTTCGTTTCACAAACAAACGGTGCTTTGCATGTATTTAAGCGATTTTATAGGTAACATGATCAAAAACAATCAAAATACATGTTTTTGGTAATGTTATTCTGTTTCTTTATAAAGGTTGTTTTGCATGCGTTTAGCGTTTTGGTATGTAAGGAGTTAAAAAACACTTAAAGGCAAGTTCTTCGTAAAATTTGGTTTTATTCCAATGTAGTGTGATTGTTCTGCTTTTTAGTGTTTTGTTCCATATAACGCTCAAAAACACTCAAAAGATACTTTTCTGGTAATGTCATTTTTTTTCCCCCATAAAGGTAGTTTTGCATGTAATTTGGGATTTTCGTAACTAAGAATGTGAAAAATACTCAAAATACATACATTTGGTAAGGTAGTTCTGTTTTTCAATTAAAAGTGTTATTCATGAGTTTTAGCGTTTTGGTATGTAAGAAACTTCTCTATATACACGAGTTTTTTGCGTTTTTTGCATTGTGGTTCTTGTGAAACTATAAAACACTCATTATACACGTTTCTTGTAATGTCCTTTTGCTTCCCAATATAGAGTGCTTTCCATCCATTTGCGCGTTTTTTGTAGGTAAAAAGCTAAAAAACACTTTTTGGTAATGTTATTCTATTTCTTCATATTTGTTGGTTTGCATCCGTTTTGGCGTTTTTCTACGTAAAACACTAAAAAGACACGTTTTCAGTAATTTTGTTTTGGATTTACATATTGACTGACTTCCATATTATTTATCGTTTTAGTGCCTAACATGCTGGAAAACACTGAAAAGACAGGTTTCTGGTACACTCGTTTAATTTCCTTATATAGGTGGCATGCACTTTAGAGTTTGGAACATAAAAATCCGAAAAAGAGCTATAATTAACTTTTTTGATAATGTTCTTTTTTCCACATAAATTCCTTGAATTTTGGCAGAATTTTGGTATCTTGGTACCTATGAAAATCAATATAAAAAAAGTTATTTTTTTATTTTTTTTCTCTCTAAAAGGAGTGTTATTTATAGGTTTTAACGTTTTGTTACTTAAGGAACTTAAAAACGGTCCTAATACACGTTTATCGTGATTTCCTTTCGTTTCCCAAACATAGGCTTCTTTGCATGTATTTAAGCGTTTTTATAGATAACATGATCAAAAGGACTTAAAACACATGTTTTTAGTAATGTTATTCTGCTTCTCCATTAAGGAGTTTTTTGCATGCGTTTTGGTTTGTAAGGAGGTCAAAAACACTTCAAGGCAAGTTCTTGGTAAAAGTTGGTTTTATTCCTATGTAATGTTATTGCCCTGTTTATATATATATATATATATATATATATATATATATATATATATATATATATATATATATATATATATATATATATATATATATATATATATATATATATATATATATATATATATATATATATATATATATATATATATATATATATATATATATATATATAATTTATTGCCTAAAACGCTCAAAAACACTCAAAAGACACTTTTGGTAATGTCATTTCTTTTTCCAACATAGATTCGCGTTCTATTTGGGGTTTTGCTAACTAAGAATGTGAAAAACACTCAAAATACACGGATTTGGTAAGGTTGTTCTGTTTCTCAATTAATATTGTTATTCATGAATTTCTGCATATTGGTATCTAAGAAACTTCTTTATATACACGATTTTTTTGCGTTTTTCTCCTTGTAGTTCTTGTGAACCACAAGTTCTTTTGCTCAAAAATAATAAGACACTCATTATACACGTTTCTCGTAATGTCCTTTTGTTTCCCAATAGGAAGTGCTTTGCATCCATTTTCGCGTTTTTTGTAGGTAACAAGCTCAAAAACACTCAAAATGTACCTTTTTGGTAATGTAATTTTATTTCTTCTTATTGGTTGGTTTGCATCCGTTTAAGCGTTTTTCTACGTAAAACACCGAAAAGACACGTTTTCAGTAATTTTGTTTTAGATTCCCATATAGAGTGACGCATGTTATTTACCTTTATGGTGCCTAACAATCTGAAAAACACTCATAAGACAGTTTTCTGGCAAAGACGTTTAATTTCCTCATATAGGTGGCTTTGCATGCACTTTAGGGTTTGGTACATAACAATACGAAAAAAAAAGCTAAAATTAACTTTTTTGATAATTGACTCATAGTTTCCTGAAATTTGCCCAAATTTTGCCAAAAACATGCAAAATGTATGTTTTTGGTAATGTTATTCTCCCTCTCCATAAAGTGTGTTTTCCTTGCGTTTTAGCGTTTTGGTATATAAGGAGCTGAAAACACTTAAAGGCAAGTTCTTCGTAAAAAAATTATTTTATTGCCATGTAAAGTGGTTCCCCTGCTCTTTAGTGCTCTATTCCCTATCACGCTCAAAAACACTCAATAGACACTTTTCTCGTAATGTAAATTTTTTCATACATAAAGCTGGTTTCGCATGCAATTTGGGATTTTGGTAACTAAGAATGTGAAAAGCACTCAAAATACACGCATTTAGTAAAGTTGTTCTGTTTCTCAATTAAGAGTGTTATTCATGAGTTTCAGCATTTTGGTATCTAGCAAACTTCTCCATATACACGAGTTTTTGCGTTTTTTGCCTTTTGGTTCTTTTGAACTATAAAACATTAATTATACACTTTTCTCGCAATGTCCTTTTGTTTCCCAATATAAAGTGCTTTTTTTTATCAATTTTCGCGTTTTTTTATAGGTAACAAGCTCAAAAACACTCAAAATATATTTTTTTGGTAATGTTTTTCTACTTTTAAATATTGGTTGGTTTGCATTCTTTTTAGCGTCTTTCTGCGTAAAACACTGAGAAGACACGTTTTCAGTAATTTTGTTTTGGTTTGCCATATACGAGCTCGTAGAGTGAGTTCCTTATTATTAATCGTTTTGGTGCCTAACATGCTGAAAAACACTCAAAACACAGATTTCTAGTAAGGTCGTTTAATTTCCTCATATAGGAGGCTTTGCATGTACTTTACTGTTTGGTACATAACAGTCCGAAAAAAAGCTAATATCAACTTTTTTGATAATATTCTCTTATCATATAATTGCCCTAATTTTTCCCAGAATTTTGGCATCTCGGTACCTATGAAGGTTAATAACAAAAAAAGTCCTTTTATTTATTTATTTTTTATTTTTTTATTTTTTCTAAATAACGAGTGTTACATGTGGGTTTTAGATTTTTATTAGTTAAGGAACTTAAAACACTCATAATACACGTTTCTCGTAATGTCTTAACGTTTCCCAAACATAATGTTCTTTGTATGTATTTAAGCGTTTTTATAGATAACATTATCAAAAACACAAAATACATCTTTTTGGTAATGTTATTCTGTTTCTCCATAAGGTTTGTTTTCCATGCGTTTTAGCGGTTTGGTATGTGAGGAGCTCAAAAACACATATTGGCAAGTTCTTGGTAAAAATTGGTTTTACTCCTATGTAATGTGATTGCCCTGCTATTTAGTATTTCATTGCCTAACATGCTGAAAAAAACAATTAAAACACTCTTCTGGTAATGTCATTTCTTTCAATCATCAAGCTAGGTTCGCATGCTATTTAGGGAATTGCTAACTAGGAATATGAAAAACACTCAAAATACATGCATTTGCTAAGGTTGTTCTGTTTCTCAATTAAAATTGTTATTCATGAGTTTCAGCATTTTTGTATCTAAGAAACTTCTTTATATACACGAGTTTTTGCGTTTTTCTACGTAAAACACTGAGAAGATACATTTTTAGTAATTTTGTTTTGGATTCCCATATAGAGTGAGTTTCTTATTATTTATCGTTTTGGTGCCTAAGATGCTGAAAAACACTCAAAAGACAGATTTCTGGTAAGGTCGTTTAATTTCCTCATATAGGAGGCTTTGCATGCACTTTAGGGTTTGGTACATAACATTCCGAAAAAAAAAGCTAAAATTAACTTTTTTGATAATATTCTTTGGTTCATAAAATTTTCCTGAATTTTCCCAGAATTTTGGCATCTCGGTACCTATGAAGATGAAAATAAAAAATTCCTATTTTTTTTCTAAATATAGAGTGTTATTTGTGGGTTTTAGCTTTTTGGTACTTTGGGAACTTAAAAAAAAACACTGATAATCCACGTTTTTCGTAATGTCCTGTTTCCCAAACATAATGTTCTTTGCATGTATTTAAGCGTTTTTTAGAGATAACATGATAAAAACACCCAAATTACACGTTTTTGGTAGTGTTATTCTGTTTCTCCATAAAGTTTGTTTTGCATGCGTTTTAGCGGTTTTGTATATAAGGAGCTCAAAAACATTTAAAGACAAGTTCTTGGTAAAAATTGGTTTTATTCCAATGAAAAGTGATTGCCCTGCTTTTTAGTGCTTTATTGCCTATCACGCTCAAAAACATTCAAAGGACATTTTTCTAAAAATGTCATGATTTCCCATATAAATCTGGTTTCGCATGAAATTTGCGTTTTTAGTAACTAAGAATATGAAAAACACTCAAAACACACGAATTTGGTAAGGTTGTTCTGTTTCTCAATTAAGAGTGTTTTTCATGAGTTTCATCATTTTGGTATCTAGGAAACTTTTCCATATACACGTGTTTTTGCGTTTTTTGTCTTGTTGTTCTTTTGAACTATAATACACTCATTATAAACTTTTCTTGCAATGTCCCTCTGTTTTCCAATATAGAGTGCTTTGTATCAAGTTTAGCATTTTTTTGTAGGTAACAAGCTCAAAAACACTCAAAATATACCTTTTTGGTAGTGTTTTTTCTATTTCTTGATATTGGTTGGTTTGCATCCATTTTAGCGTTTTTCTACGTAAAACACTGGGAAGACACGTTTTCAGTATTTTTTTGGGGGGATTCCAATATAAAGTGAGTTCCTTATTTATTTATCTTTTTGGTGCCTAACATTCTGAAAAACACTCAAAAGACAGATTTCTTTTAAGGTCGTTTAATTTCCTCATATAGGAGGCTTTGCATGCACTTTAGGGTTTGGTATATACCAGTCCGAGAAAAAAAAAAAACTAAAATTAACTTTTTTGATAATTTTCTTTTATCATATAATAGCCCGGAATTTCCCCAGAATTTTGGCATCTCGGTATCTATGAAGATGATTAACAAAAAAATAAATAAATCCTATTTTTATATTTTTTATTTATTTAGTTTTTCCAAATAAAGAGAGTTATTTATGGGTTTTAGCTTTTTAATACTTAAGGAACTTAAAAACACTCATAATACATATTTCTCGTAATGTCCCTTCGTTTCCCAAACATAAGGTTCTTTGCATGTATTTAAATACATGTTTTTTGGTAATGTTATTCTTTTTGTCCATAAAAGGTGTTTTGCATGCATTTTAGCGTTTTGGTATGTAATGATCTCAAAAACACCTAAAATCAAGTTCTTGGTAAAAGTTGGTTTTGTTCCCATGTAATGTGATTGCCCTGCTTTTTAGTGGTTTATTGCCTAACCCTCTCAAAAACACTCGAAAGACATTTTCTGGTAATATTATTTTTTTTCCGCATGGAATTTGGGGTTTTGGTAACTAAAAATGTGAAAAACACTCAAAATACAGGCATTTAGTAAGGTTGTTCTGTATTTTAATTAAAAGTGTTATTCATGAGCTTCAGTATTTTGGTATGTAAGAAACTTCTCTAATACACACATTTGCTAAGGTAGTTCTGTTTCTCAATTAAAAGTGTTATTCATGAGTTTCAGCATTTTGGTATGTAAGAAACTTCTTTATGTACATGAGTTTTTGAGTTTTTTGCCTTGTGGTTCTTGTGAAACTATAAAACACTCATTATACACATTTCTTGTAATGCCTTTCTCTTTCCTAATATAGAGTGCGTTTCATCCATTTTCGAAATTTTTTGTTGGTAACAAGCTCAAAAACACATAAAAATATATCTTTTTGGTAATGTTATTCTATTTCTTCATATTGGTTGGTTTGCATCCGTTTTACCGTTTTTCTACATAAATCACTGAAAAGACACGTTTTCAGTAATATTGTTGAAATTGCTGAAAAAAAAACACTCAAACGACAGGTTTCTGGTAAATTCGAGTAATTTCTCCATATAGGTGGCTTTGCATGCACTTCAGGGTTTGCAACATAACTCCGGAAAAAAGCCAAGATTATTTTTTTCATAATGATTTTTTTTTACAAAATTTCCCTGCATTTTTCCAGAATTTGGTATCTCGGTACCTATGAAGATGAATAACAATTTTTTTTTCTTTATAAAGTATTATTTGTGAGTTTTAGCTTTTTGGTAATTAAGGAACTTAAAAACACTCATAATACATAATTTTCGTAATGTCCTTTTCTTGTACAAACATGGGTTCTTTACATGTAATTAAGCGTTTTTATAGGTAACATGATCAAAAACACTCAAAATACATATTTTTGGTAATGTTATTCTGTTTCTCCATAAAGGGTGTTTTTACATGCGTTTTAGCGTTTTGGTATGTAAGGAGTTAAAAAATTACTTAAAGGCAAGTTTTTCGTAAAAGTTGGTTTTATTCCCAAGTAATGTGATAGTTCTGCTTTTTAGTGCTTTGTTGCTTCACGCTTAAAAACACTCAAAAGACATTTTTTCTGGTAATGTCATTTTTTTTCCAACATAAAGCTAGTTTCGCATGTAATTTGGCAATTTCGTAACTATGAATGTGAAAAACTCAAAATACACAATTTGGTAGGGTAGTTCTGTTTCTCGATTAAAAGTGTTTTTCATGCATTTCATCATTTTTGTATGTAAGAAACTTCTCTATATACACAAGTTTTTGCGTTTATTGCCTTGTGGTTCTTGTTAAACTATAAAACACTAATTATACACGTTTCTCGTAATGTTCTTTTGTTTCCTAATATAGAGTGTTTTCCATCCATTTTTGCATTTTTTGTAGGTAACAAGCATAAAAACACTCAAAAATGTATCTTTTTGGTAATGTTATTCTATTTCTTCACATTGGTTGGTTTGCATCTGTTTTAGCTTTTTTCTTCGTAAATCTCTGAAAAGACTCGTTTTCAGTAATTTTGTTCAAATTAATTCTCGTACAGGTTTCTGGTAAAATTGTGTAATTTTCCCATATAGGTGGCTTTGCATGCACCTTAGGAAAAAAGCTAAAATTATTTTTTTATATAATTTTTTTTCTTTACCTAATTTCCCTGAATTTTGCCAGAATTTTGGCATCTCGGTACCTATGAAGAGAAAAACAAAAAAAAAAATTTTGTATTCATTTATTTATTTTTTTTTTCTCTATAAAGCGTGTTATTTGTGTGTTTTAGCTTTTTGGTACTTAAGGAACGTAAAAACTCTCATAATACACAATTTTCGAAATATCCTTTCGTTTCACAAACATAGGGTTCTTTGCATGTATTTTAGCGTTTTTATAGCTAACATGATCAAAAATACTTAAAATTCATGCTTTTGGTAATGTTATTTTGTTTTTCCATAAAGGGTGTTTTGCATGCGTTTAAGCGTTTTGTTATATAAGGAGGTAAAAACACTTAAAGGCATATTTTTGGTAAAAGTTGGTTTTATTCCCACGTAATGTGATTGTTCTCCTTTTTAGTGCCTTGTTGTATATCACGCTCTAAAACACTCAAGACACTTTTCTGGTAATGTCATTTTTTTCCCACATAAAACTAATTTCACTTGTAATTTCGGATTTTCGTAACTAAGAATGTGAAAAACACTCAAAATACTCACATTTGGTAAGATAGTTCTGTTTCTCAATTAAAAGTCTTATTGATGAGTTTCAGCATTTTGGAATATAAGAAACTTCTTTATATACACGAATTTTTGCGTTTTTTGCCTTGTGGTTCTTGTGAAACTATAAAACACTCATTATACACGTTTCTTGTAATGTCCTTTTGCTTCTCAATATAGAGTGCTTTCCATCCATTTTCGATTTTTTTGTAGGTAACAATTTCAAAAACACTCAAAATATACCTTTTTGGTAATGTTATTCTATTTCTTCATTTTGGTTGGTTTGCATCCGTTTTAGCGTTATTGTACGTAAAACTCCGAAAAGACACGTTTTCAGTAATTGTGTGTTGGATTCCCATATAGATTGACTTCCTTGGGTTTTATCGTGTTGGTTCGTAACATGCTGAAAAACACTCATAAGACAGTTTTTTGGCAAAGAGGTTTAATTTTTCCATATAGGTGGCTTTGCATGCACTTTAGGGGTTTGGTACATAACAGTCCGAAAAAAAAAGGCTAAATTTAACTTTTTTGATAATGTTCTTATTTCATATAATTTCCTGAACTTTGACCGAATTTTGGCACCTCGTTACCTGTGAATATGAATAAGAATGAAAAAAAATATCGTATTTTTTTAATTTCTTTATTTATTTTTTCTCAATAAAGAGTGTAATTTGTGGCTTTTAGCTTTTTCGTACTTAATGAACTTAAAAACACTCATAATACACTTTTCTCGTTATGTCCTTTCGTTCCCAAAAATAGGGTTGTTTGCATGTACTTAAGCGTTTTTATTGGTAACATGATCAAAAACACTCAAAAAACATGTTTTTGGTAATGTTATTCTGTTTCACAATATAGTGTATTTTGCATGCGTTTTAGTGTTTTGGTATATAAGGAGCTCAAAAGCACTTATAAGCAAGTCCTTATTAAAAATTGGTTTTATTCCAATGTAATATCATTGCCCTGCTTTTTAGTGCTTTATTACCTAACACGCTCAAAAACACTCAACAGACATTTTTCTGGTAATGTTATTTTTTTCCCACATAAAGCTGGTTTCGCATGGAATTTGGGGTTTTGGTAACTAAGAATGTGAAAAGAACTCAAAATACACACTTTTAGTAAGATTGTTCTGTTTCTCAATTAAGAGTGTTGTTTCAGTATTTCAGTTTCAGCATTTTGGTATCTAGGAAACTTCTTCATATACACTAGTTTTTGCATTTTTTACCTTGTGCTTCTTTTAAACTATTAAACACTCATTATACACTTTTCTGGCAATGTCCTTTTCTTTCCCATTATAGAGTGCTTTACATTAATTTTCGTGTTTTTTTTTTTTTCATAGGTAACAAGCTCAAAAACACTCAAAATATACCTTTTTGGTAATGTTTTTCTATTTCTTTATATTAGTTTGTTTGCATCCGTTTTAGCGTTTTTCTACGTAAAACACTGAGAAGACAAGTTTTCAGTAACTTTTTTTTTTAATTCCCATATAGAGTGACTTCCTTATTATTTATTGCTGAAGAACACTCAAAAGAGAGATTTCTGATAAGGTCGTTTAATTTCCTCATATAGGAGGCTTTGCATGCACTTTAGTGTTTGGTACATAAGTCCCCCCCAAAAAAAGCTAAAATTAACTTTTTTGATAATATTCTTTTATCATATAATTGCGGTGAATTTTTACCAGAATTTTGGCATCTCGGTACCTATGAAGATAAATAAAAAAAAAAAACTATTTTTTTTTTTATTTATTTATTTATTTTTTCTCAATGAAGAGTGTTATTTATGGGATTTACCTTTTTGGTACTTATGGAACTTAAAAACACTCATAATACGCGTTTCTTGTAATGTCCTTTCGTTTCCCAAACAAAAGGTTCTTTGCATATATTTAAGCGTTTTTATAGATAATATGATCAAAAACACTCAAAATACTAGGTTTTGGTAATGTTATTCTGTTTCTCCATAAAGTGTGTTTTGCATGCGTTTTAGCAGTTTTGTATATAAGGAGCTCAAAAACACTTATGGCAAGTTCTTGGTAAAAAATTATTTTATTCCAATGTAATGTGATTGCCCTGCTTTTGAGTGGTTTATTACCTATCACGCTGAAAAACACTCAAAAGACACTTTTCTGGTAAATTCTTTTTTTTTCCCCACAAAGCTATTTTCGCATGTAATTTGGGGTTTTTGGTAACAAAGAATTTGAAAAAACACTTAAATTCCACGCATTTAGTAAGGTTGTTCTGTTTCTCAACTAAGAGTGTTATTCATTTTGGTATCTAGGAAATCTCTCCATATACACGAGTTTTTGCGTTGTTTGCTTTGTGGTTCTTTTGAACTATAAAACACTCAATATACACTTTTCTTGCAATGTCCTCTTGTTTCCCAATATAGAGTGCTTTGCATCAATTTTCGCGTTTTTGTAGGTAAAAAGATCAAAAACACTCAAAATATACCTTTTTGGAAACGTTTTACTATTTCTTGATATAGGTTGGTTTGCATCCGTTTTAACGTTTTTCTACGTAAAACACTGAGAAGACACGTTTTCTGTAACTTTGTTTTGGATTCCCATATAGAGTAAGTTTTTTATTATTTATCGTCTCGGTGCCTAACATGCTAAAAAACACACAAAACACAGATTTCTGGTAAGATCGTTTAATTTCTTCATAATGAAGGCTTTGCATGCACTTTAGTGTTTGGTACATGTCCGAGCAAAAAAAGCTGAAATTAACTTTTTTGATAATATTCTTTTATCACATAATTGCCCTGAATTTTCCCAGAATTTTGTCATCTCCGTACCTATGAAAATGAATAAAAAAAAATCATATTTATTTTATTTTTTTATTATTTATTTTTTAAATGAAGAGCGTTATTTGTGGGTTTTAGCTTTTTGGTACTAAAGGAACTTAAAAAAACATTCATAATACATGTTTCTCGTAATGTCCTTTCGTTTCCCAAATATAAGGTTCTTTGCATGTATTTAAGCGTTTTTATAAATAACATGATCAAAAACACTTAAAATACATGTATTTGGTAATGTTTTTCTGTTTCTCCATAAAATGTATTTTGCATAGAGTTTTGGTATATAAGGAGCTCAAAAACACTTAACTTTTTTGATAATATTCTTTTATCACATAATTGCCCTGAATTTTCCCAGAATTTTGTCATCTCCGTACCTATGAAAATGAATAACAAAAAATCATATTTATTTTATTTTTTTATTATTTATTTTTTAAATGAAGAGCGTTATTTGTGGGTTTTAGCTTTTAGGTACTAAAGGAACTTAAAAAAACATTCATAATACATGTTTCTCGTAATGTCCTTTCGTTTCCCAAATATAAGGTTCTTTGCATGTATTTAAGCGTTTTTATAAATAACATGATCAAAAACACTTAAAATACATGTATTTGGTAATGTTTTTCTGTTTCTCCATAAAATGTATTTTGCATAGAGTTTTGGTATATAAGGAGCTCAAAAACACTTAAAGGCATGTTCTTGGTAAAATTTGGTTTTATTCCCATGTAATGTGATTGCCCTGGCTTTTAGTGCTTTATTTTCATAACACGCTCAAAAAATACTAAAAAAAACATGCAAAGCCTCCCATATGAAGAAATTAAAGACCTTACCAGAAATCTGTCTTTTGAGTGTTTTTCAGCTTGTTAGGCACCAAAAAGATAAATAATAAGGAACTCACTCTATGTGGGAATCCAAAAAAAATTACTGAAAATGTGTCTTTACGTAGAAAAACGTAGAAAACGTAGAAAACGTAGAAAACGTAGAAAAACGTTGAAATTGATGCAAACCAACCAATATCAAGAAGCAGAAAAACATTACCAAAAATGTATATTTTGAGTGTTTTTGAGCTTGTTACCTACAAAAAAAAAAACGCAAAAAATTGATACAAAGCACTTTATATTGGGAAACAAAGGGACATTGCGAGAAAAGTGTATAATGAATGTTTTATAGTTCAAAAAAACACAAGGCAAGAAACGCAAAAACTCGTGTATATGGAGAAGTTTCCTAGATACCAAAATGCTGAAACTCATGAATAACACTCTTAATTGAGAAAAAACAACCTTACTAAATGCGTGTCAAAAACACTAAAAGGCAGGTCCTTCGTAAAAGTTAGTTTTATTTCCATGTAATGTGATTGCTCTGCTTTTTAGTGCTTTATTGCCTAACAGTCTCAAAAACACTCAAAGTCACTTTTCTGGTAATGTCATTTTCCCATATAAAGCTAGTTTCGCATGGAATTTGGGATTCTGGTAACTAAGAAAGTAAAAAAAACACTCAAAATACACGCATTCACTAAGGTTGCTCTGTTTCTTGATTAAGAAAGTTATTCATGAGTTTCAGGATTTTGGTATCTTGGAATCTTCTCCACACATACGAGTTTTTGCGTTGTTTGCCTTGTGATTCTGGTGAAACTATAAAACACTCATTATACACGTTTTTCGTTATGTCCTTTTTTTTCCTAATATACAGTGCTTTCCATCCATTTTTGTGTTTTTTTTTTTATGTAACAAGATAAAAAACACACAAAATATACTTTTCTGGTAATATTATTCTATTTTTTTTTTTCATATTGGTTGGTTTGCATTCGTTTTAGCGTGTTTCTACGTAAATCTTTTAAAAGAGACGTTTTCAATAATTTTGTTTTGGATTTCCATATAGAGTGACTTTCATATTATCTATCGTTTTGGTACCTAACATGCGAAAAAAACACTCAAAAGACAGGTTTCTTGTAAAGTCGTTAAATTTTCCGAAATAGGTGGCTTTGCATACACTTTATGATTTGGTACATAACTCCGAAAAAAGGTAAAATTATCTTTTTCGATAATGTTCTTTTTTCCACATAATTTCCCTGAATTTTGACAGAATTTTGGTATCTTGGTACCTATGAACATCAATAACAAAAAATTTATTGTTATTTATTGTAATTTATGTTATTTGTAGGTTTTAACGTTTTGGTACTTAAGGAACTTAAAAACATTCATAATACACATTTCTCGTAATGTCCTTTCGTTTCCCAAATATAGGGATCTTTGCATGTATTTAAGTGTTTTTATTGGTAACATGATAAAAAAAACACTCAAAAACACTTGTTTTCAGATAATGTTATTCTGCTTCTCCATAAAGGAGTCTTTTGCATGCGTTTTAGCGATTTGTTATGTAAGGAGCTGAAAAACACTTCAAGGCAAGTTCTTGGTAAAAGTTGGTTTTATTCCAATGTAATATGATTGCCCTGCTTTTTAGTGCTTTATTGCCTAACACGTTCAAAAACACTCAAAAGACACTTCTGGTAATGTCAGTTTTTTTTTTCACACATAAAGCTAGTTTCGCATGTTATTTGGGGTTTTGCTAAGAATGTGAAAAAACACTCAAAATACACGCATTTGGTAATGTTGTTCTGTTTCTCAATTAAGATTGTTATTCATGAGTTTCAGCAATTTGGTATCTAAGAAACTTCTTTATATACACGAGTTTTTGCGTTTTTTGCCTTGTGCTTCTTGTGAACCACAAGTTTTTTGCCGGAAAATAATAAGACACTCATTATACACGTTTCTCGTAATGTACTTTTCTTTCCCAATAGGATTCTTCGCGAAATTTCGCGAAAATGGATGCTTTGCATCCATTTTCGCGTTTTTTGTTCAAAGCTCAAAAACACTCAAGATATACCTTTTTGGTCATGTTATTCTATTTCTTCATATTGGTTGGTTTGCATTCGTTTTAGCGTTTTTCTACGTAAAACAACGAAAAGACACGTTTTCAGTCATTTTGTTTTCGATTCCCAAAGAATATTGACAGAATTTTGGCATCTTACTACCTAATGAAGATGAATAAAAAAAAAAATTATTTTATTTTTTTCTCTATAAAGAGTGTTAATTGTGAGTTTTAGCTTTTTTGGTACTTGAACTTAAAAACACTCATAATACACGTTTCTCGTAATGTCCTTTCGTTTCACAAATATAAGGTTCTTTGCATGTATTTAAGCTTTTTTATAAATAACATGATCAAAAACACTCAAATTACATGTTTTTGCTAATGTCTCTCCATAAAGGTTGTTTTGCATGCGTTTTAGTTTTTCGGTATGTATGGAGTTACAAAAAACACTTCAAGGCAAGTTCTTCGTAAAAGTTGGTTTTATTCCCATGTAATGTGATTGTTCTGCTTTTTAGTGCTTTGTTGCACATCACGCTCAAAAACACTCAAAACACACTTTTCTGGTAATATTTTTTTTCCCCACATAAAGCTAGTTTCGCATGTAATTTGGGATTTTCGTAACTAAGAATGTGAAATACACTCAAAATACACACATTTGGTAAGGTAGTCCTGTCTTTCTATTAAAAGTGTTATTCATGCATTTCAGCATTTTGGTATGTAAGAAACTTCTCTATATACAAGAGTTTTTGCGTTTTTTGCCTTGTGGTTCCTGTGAAATTATAAAACACTCATTATACAAGTTTCTCATAATGTTCTTTTGTTTCCCAATATAGAGTGCTTTCCATCCATTTTCGCATTTTTTGTAGGTAACAAGCTGAAAAACTCTCAAAATATATCTTTTTGGTAATGTTATTCTATTTCTTCATATTGGTTGGTTTGTTTCCGTTTTAGCGTTTTTCTTCGTAAATCACTGAAAAGACACGTTTTCAGTAATATTGTTGAAATTGCTGAAAAACACTCAAAAGACAGATTTCTGGTAAAGTCGTGTAATTTCCCCATATAGGTGGCTTTGCATGCACTTCTGGGTTTGGTACATAATTCCGGAAAAAAGTTAAATTTTTTTTATAATGTTTTTTTTTTTACATAATTTCGCTGAATTTTGCCTGAATTTTGGCATCTTCATACCTATGTAGATGAATAAAAAAAATCTATTTTTTTAGTTATTTATTTTTTCTCTCTTTCTGGGTTTTAGTTTTTTGGTACTTAAGGAACTTAAAAATAATCATAATACACGATTTTCGTAATGTCCTTTCGTTTAACAGAAATAGGGTTCTTTGCATGTATTTAAGCGTTTTTATAGGTAACATGATCAAAAACACAAAATGTTTTGGTAATGTTATTCGGTTTCTCCATAAAGGGTGTTTTGCATGCGTTTTAGCGTTTTGGTATGTAAGGAGTTAAAAACACTTAAAGGCAAGTTCTTCGTAAAAGTTGGTTTTATTCCTATTTAATGTGATTATTCTGCTTTTTAGTGCTTTGTTACATATCACACTCAAAAACACTCAAAAGACACTTTTTAGATAATGTCATTTTTTTCCCACATAAGGCTAGTTTCACATGTAATTTGGTATTTATGTAACTAAGAATGTGAAAAAACACTCAAAATACACACATTTGGTAAGGTAGTTCTGTTTTTCCATTAAAAGTGTTATTCATGAGTTTTAGCGTTTTGGTATATAAGAAACTTCTCTATATACACGAGTTTTTGCGTTTTTTGTCTTGTGGTTCTTGTGAAACTATAAAACAATCATTACACACGTTTCTCTAAATGTCCTTTTGCTTCCCAATATAGAGTGCTTTCCAAATATATGCGCGTTTTTTTTTGTAGGTAAAAAGCTCAAAAACACCTTTTGGTAATGTTATTCTATTTCTTTATATTTGTTGGTTTGCATCCGTTTTAGCGTTTTTCTACGTAAAACACTGAAAAGACACGTCTTCAGTAATTTTGTTTTTTGATTCACATATTGACTGACTTCCATATTATTTATCGTTTTGGTGCCTAACATGCTGAAAAACACTGAAAAGACAGGTTTCTGGTAAAGTCGTTTAACTTCCTTATGGAGGTGGCATGCACTTTAGAGTTTGGTACATAACAATCCGAAAAAGACTTACTTAACTTTTTTGAATAATGTTCTTTTTTCCAGATAAATTCCCTGAATTTTGGCAGAATATTGGCATCTTGGTAAAAATGAAAATGAATTTAAAATAAAGCTATTTTTATTTATTTTTTTTTTTTCTCTATAAAGAATGTAATTTGTGGGTTTTAACGTTTTGGTACTTAAGGAACTTAAAAACGGACCTAATACACGTTCCTCGTAATGTCCTTTCGTTTTCCAAACATAGGGTTCTTTGCATGTATTTAAGCGTTTTTGTAGTTAGCATGATCAAAAACACTTAAAACACATGTTTTTAGTAATGTTATTCTGCATCTCCATAAAGTAGTTTTTTGCATGCGTTTTAGCGTTTTGGTTTGTAAGGTCAAAAACACTTCAAGGCAGGTTCTTGGTAAAAGTTGGTTTTATTCCCATGTAATATGTTTGCCCTGTTTTTTTTTGTGATTAATTGTCTAACATGCTCAAAAACACTCAAAAGACACTTCTAATAATGTCATTTTTTTTCCAACATAGTTTCGCGTGCTCTTTCGGGTTTTTCTAACTATGAATGTGAAAAACAATCAAAATACACGCATTTAGTAAGGTTGTTCTGTTTCTCAATTAATATTGTTATTCAAGAGTTTAAGCATTTTGGTATCCAAGAAACTTCTTTATATACACGAGTTTTTGCGTTTGTTGCCTTGTGGTTCTTGTGAACCACAAGTTCTTTTGCTCAAAAATAATAGAACACTCATTATACAAGTTTTTCGTAATGTCCTTTTGTTTCCCAATAGGGAGTGCTTTGCATCCATTTTCGCGTTTTTTGTAGGTAACAAGCTCAAAAACACTCAAAATGTACCTTTTTGGTAATGTTATTTTATTTCTTCCTATTGGTTGGTTTGCATCCGTTTTAGCGTTTTTCTACGTAAAACACCGAAAAGACACGTTTTCAGTAATTCTGTTTTAGATTTCCATATAGAGTAACTTGCATGTTATTTACCGTTATGGTGCCTATAAAGTTGAAAAACACTCATAAGACAGTTTTCTGGCAAAGACGTTTAATTTCCCCATATAGGTGGCTTTGCATGCACTTTGGTACATAACAGTACGAAAAAAAAAGCTAAATTTAACTTTTTTGATAATGTTCTTATTTCACATAATTTCCTAAATTTTGCCCAAATTTTGGCATCTCGGTACCTGTCAAGATGAAAAAGAAAGAAAAAAATATCTTATTTTTTTATTTACTTTTTTTTCTCAATAAAGAGTGTTATTTGTGGCTTTTAGCTTTTTGATAAATAATGATCTTAAAAACACTCGTAATAAACGTTTCTCGCAATGTCCTTAAATTTCCTAAAAATAGGGTTCTTTGCATGTATTTAAGCGTTTTTATTGGTAACATGATCAAAAACACTCAAAATATATGTTTTTGGTAATGCTATTCTCTTTCTCCATAAAGTGTGTTTTGCATGCGTTTTAGCGCAAAACACTTAAAGGCAATTTCTTGGTAAAAAATTATTTTATTGCCATGTAAAGTGATTCCCATGCTTTTTAGTGCTTTATTGCCTATCAAGCTCAAAAACACTTAAAAGACACTTTTCTGGTAATGTCATTTTTTTCCCACATAAAGCTGGTTTCGCATGCAATTTGGGATTTTGGTAACTAAGAATGTGAAAAGCACTCAAAATACACAAATTTTGTAAAGTTGTTCTGTTTCTCAATTAAGAGTGTTATTCAGGAGTTTCAGCATTTTGGTATCTAGGAAACTTCTCCATATACACTAGTTTTTGCGTTTTTTGCCTTGTGGTTCTTTTAAACTATAAACATTCATTATACACTTTTCTCGCAATGTCCCTTTGTTTTCCCATATAGAGTGCTTTGTATCAATTTTCGCGTTTTTTTTTTTTAGGTAACAACCTGGAAAACACTCAAAATATACCTTTTTGGTAATGTTTTTCTACTTCTTGATATTTGTTGGTTTCCATCCGTTTTAGCGTTTTTCTACGTAAAACACTGAGAAGACACGTTTCCAGTAATTTTGTTTTGGTTAGCCATATAGAGTGAGTTCCATATTATTTATCGTTTTGGTGCCTAACATGCTGAAAAACACTCAAAACACAGATTTCTGGTAAGGTCGTTTAATTTCCTCATATGGGAGGCTTTGAGTGCACTTTAGTGTTTCGTACATAACAGTCCGAAAAAAAGCTAATATCAACTTTTTTTTTATAATATTCTTTTATCATATAATTGCACTAATTTGGTGAATAACTAATAACTAATAACTAATAACTAATGAAGGTGAATAACAAAAAAAGAAAAGAAAAACCTTTCATTTTTTTTATTTTTTATTTTTTTTTCTAAATAACGAATGTTATTTGTGGGTTTTAGGTTTTTGGTAGTTAAGGAACTTAAAAACACTCATAATACACGTTTCTCGTAATGTCCTTACGTTTCCCAAACATAAGGTTCTTTGCATGTATTTAAGCGTTTTTATAGATAACATTATCAAAAACACTCAAAATACATCTTTTTGGTAATGGTTCTGGTTTTCCATTTTGTTTGCTTGTTTTGCATGCGTTTTAACGGTTTAGTATATAAGGAGCTCAAAAACACTTAAAGGAAAATTCTTGATAAAAACTGGTTTTATTGAAATGTAATGTGATTGCCCTGCTTTTTAGTGCTTTATTGCCTATCAGGCTCAAAAACACTCAAAAGACATTATTCTCCTAATGTCATTTTCTTCTCACATAAAGCTGGTTTCGCATGCAATTTAAGGTTTTTGTAACTAAGAATGTGAAAAGCTCTCAAAATACACGCATTTAGTAAGGTTCTTCTGTTTCTCAATTAGGAATGTTATTCATGAGTTTAAGCATTTTGGTATCTAAGAATCACATTCATATCCGCAAATTTTTTGCGGATATATCATATCTCCATATCCGCAAATTTTTTGCGTTTCTTGCCTTTTGGTTCTTTTGAACTATAAAACACTCATTATATACTTTTCTTGCAATGTCCATTTATTTCCTGATATAGAGTGCTTTGCATCAATTTTTTGCTTTTTTTTTGTAGGTAATAAGCTCAAAAACACTCAAAATATACCTTTTTGGTAATGTTTTTTTTTATTTTTTTATATTGGTTAGTTTGCATCCGTTTTAACGTATTTCTACGTAAAACACTGAGAAGACACGTTTTCAGTAGTTTTTTTCCCATATAAAAGTGATTCCCATATAAAGTGAGTTATTTATTTATCGTTTTGGTGCCTAAAATTCTGAAAAACACTTAAAAGACAGATTTCTTTAAAGGTTCGTTTAATTTCCTCATATAGGAGGCTTTGCATGCACTTTAGGGTTTGGTACATAACAGTTTGAAAAAAAAAAAGCTGAAATTAACTTTTTTGATAATATTCTTTTATCACATAATTGCCCTGAATTTTCCGAGAATTTTGGCATCTCGGTACCTATGAATATGAATAAAAAAAAAAAATCCTATTTATTTTATTTATTTATTTATTTATTCTAAATAAAGAGTGTTTTTTGTGGGTTTTAGCTTTTTGGTACTTAAGGAACTTAAAAAAAACACTCATAATACACGTTTCTTGTAATGTCCTTTTGCTTCCCAAACATAATGTTCTTTGCGTGTACTTTAGCGTTTTTATAGATAACATGATCAAAAAACACTGAAAATACATGTTTTTGGTAATGTTATTCTGTTTCTCCATAAAGTTTGTTTTGCATGCGTTTTAGCGGTTTGGTATATAAGGGGATAAAAAACACTTAAAGGCAAATTCTTCGTAAAGGTTGGTTTTATTCCCATTTAATGTGATCGTTCTGCTTTGTTGCATATCACGCTCAAAAACACTCAAAAGACACTTTTCTGGTAATGTCATTTTTTTTCCCAAATGATGGTAGTTTCGCATGTAATTTGGCATTTTCGTAACTAAGAATGTGAAAAACACTCAAAATACTCAATTTTGTAAGGTAGTTCTGTTAATCGATTAAAAGTGTTATTCATGCATTTATTCATTTTGGTATGTAAAAAATTTCTCTATATACACGAGTTTTTGCGTTTATTGCCTTGTGATTCTTTTAAAACTATAAAACACTCATTATACACGTTTCTGGTAATGTCCTTTTGTTTCCTAATATAGAGTGCTTTACATCGATTTTTTGCATTTTTTGTAGGTAACAAGCTCAAAAACATTCAAAATATATCTTTTTGGTAATATTATTCTATTTCTTCATATAGGATGGTTTCTATCCGCTTTAGCATTTTTCTACGTAAAACACTGAAAAGACACGTTTTCAGTAATTTTCTTTTGGATTCACATATTGACAGACTAACATGCTGAAAAACACTGAAAAGACGGGTTTCTGGTAAAGTCCTTTAACTTCCTTATATAGGTGGCTTTGCATGCATTTTAGGGTTTGGTAGATAACAATCCTAAAAAAAAGCTATAATTAACTTCTATGATAGTATTCTTTTTTCCACATAAATTCCTTGAATTTTGGCAGAATTCTAGCATCTCGGTTTCTGTAAAGATGAATAACCAAAAAAAAAAAAAAAAAATCCCATTTTTTTATTTATTTATTTTTCTAAAGAGTGTTATTTGTGGGTTTTAGCTTATTGGTACTGAAGAAAATAAAAAAAATCACTCATAATACACGTTTCTCGTAATGTTCTTTCGTGTCCCAAAAATAAAGTTCTTTACATGTATTTAAGCGTTTTTATACATAACATGTACTGTTGTTCTGTTTCTCCATAAAATGTATTTTGCATGCATTTTAGCGTTTTGGTACGTAAGGAGCTCAAAAACACTTAGAGGTAAGATCTTGGTAAAATTTGGTTTTATTCCCATGTAATGTGATTGCCCTGGCATTTAGGGCTTTATTGCGTAACACGCTCACAAACACTTAAAAGACATGCAAAGCCTCCCATATGAGGAAATTAAAGACCTAACAAGAAATATGTCTTTTCAGTGTTTTTCAGCATATTAGGCACCAAAACGATAAATAATAAAGAACTCACTCTATGTGGGAATCCAAAACAAAATTACTGAAAACGTGTCTTCTAAGTGTTTTACGTAGAAAAACGCTAAAACTGATACAAACCAACCAATATCAAGAAGCAGAATAACATTACCAAAAATGTATATTTTGAGTGTTTTTGAGCTTGTTTAATACAAAAAAAAAAAAAACGCGAAAATTGATACAAAGCACTCTATATTGGGAAAGAAAGGGACATTGCGAGAAAAGTGTATAATGAATGTTTTATAGTTCAAAAAAACCACAAGGCAAAAAACGCAAAAACTCGTGTATATGCTGAAACTCTTGAATAACACTCTTAATTGAGAAACAGAGCAACCTTACTAAATGCGTGTCAAAAACACTAAAAGGCAAGTTCTTCGTAAAAGTTGGTTTTATTCCCATGTAATGTGATTGCCCTGCTTTTTAGTGCTTTATTGCCTAACACGCTCAAAAACACTCAAAGACACTTTTCTGATAATGTCATTTTTTTCCTACATGAAGCTAGTTTCGCATGGAATTTGGGGTTTTGGTAACTAAGAATGTAAAATAACACTCAAAATACGCGCATTTAGCAAGGTTGTTCTGTTTCTTGATTAAGAGTGTTATTCATGAGTTTCAGTATTTTGGTATCTTAGAAACTTCTCCATATAGTCGAGTTTTTGCGTTTTTTGGCTTGTGATTCTGGTGAAACTATAAAAAATTCTTTATACACGTTTCTCGTTATGTCTTTTTTTTTTATACTTATATAGAGTGCTTTGCATATATTTTCGCATTTTTTTTTATGTAACAAGCTCAAGAACACACAAAATATGTTTTGGTAATGTTTTTCTATTTCTTCATATTGGTTGGTTTACATCTGTTTTAGCGTTTTCTACGTAAATCTTTTAAAAGACACGTTTCCAGTAATATTGCTTTGGATTTCCATATAGAGTGACTTTCATATTATTTATCGTGCCTTTTGCCTCCCAATATAGAGTGCTTTCCATCCATTTTCGAGTTTTTTGTAGGTAATATCAAAAACACTCAAAATATACCTTTTTGGTAATGTTATTCTATTTCTTCATTTTGGTTGGTTTGCATCCGTTTTAACGTTTTCTACGTAAAACACCGAAAAGACGCGTTTTCAGTCATTTATTTTTCGATTCCCATATAGATTGACTTCTTTGTGTTTTATCGTGTTGGTTCCTAACATGCTGAAAAACCCTCATAAGTCAGTTTTCTTGCAAAGACGTTCAATTTCCCCATATAGGTGGCTTTGCATGCAATTTAGGGGTTTGGTACATAACAGTCCGAAAAAAAAGCTAAATGTAACTTTTTTTATAATGTTCTTATTTTATATAATTTTCTGATCTTTGCCCGAATTTGGCACCTCCTTACCTGTGAAGATAAATAAGAATGAAAAAAAAATATCGTATTTTTTTATTTATTTTAATTATTTTTTCTCAATAAAGAGTGTAATTTGTGGCTTTTAGCTTTTTCATACTTAATGAACTTAAAAACACTCATAATACACGTTTCTCGTAATGTCCTTCCGTTTCCCAAAACTAGGGTTCTTTGCATGTATTTAAGCGTTTTTATTGGTAACATGATCAAAAACACTCAAAAAACATGTTTTGGTAATGTTATTTTGTTTCACCCTAAAGTGTATTTTGCATGCATTTTAGTGTTTTGGTATATAAGGAGCTCAAATACACTTAAAGGCAAGTTCTTGTTAAAAATTGGTTTTATTTCAATATAATGTGATTGCCCTGCTTTTTAGTGCTTTATTACCTAACACGCTCAAAAACACTCAAAAGATATTTTTCTGGTAATTTCATTTTTTACCCACATAAAGCTGGTTTCGCATGCAATTTGGGGTTTTGGTAACTAAGGATGTGAAAAGCACTCAAAATACACGCATTTAGTAAGATTGTTCTGTTTCTCAATTAAAAGTGTTGTTCCAGAGTTTCAGCATTTTGAAATGTAAGAAACTTCTCTATATACACGAGTTTTTGCGTTTTTTGCCTTGTAGTTCTTGTGGAACTATAAAACACTCATTATACACGTTTCTCGTAATGTCCTTTTGCTTCCCAATATAGAGAGCTTTCCATCTATTTTCGCGTTTTTTGTAGGTAACAATTTCTAAAACACTCAAAATTCTATTATTCTATTCTTTCATATTGGTTGGTTTGCATCCGTTTTAGCATTTTTCTACGTAAAACACCGAAAAAACACGTTTTTAGTAATATTGTTTTGGATTCCCATATAGATTGATTCCATGTTATTTATCGTGTTGGTTCCTAAGATGCTGAAAAACTCTCATGAGACCGTTTTCTGGCAAAGATTTTTAATTTCCCCATATAGGTGGCTTTGCATGCACTTTAGGGGTTTGGTACATAATAGTCCGAAAAAAAAAAAAACTAAACTTAACTTTTTTGATAATGTTCTTATTTCACATAATTTCCTGAATTTTGCCCGAATTTTGGCATCTAGGTACCTGTGAAGATGAATAAGAAAGAAAAAAATATCGTATTTTTTTTATTTATTTAATGTTTCTCAATAAAGAATGTTATTTGTGGCTTTTACCTTTTTGAACTTAATGAACTTAATGAACTTAAAAACACTCATAATACACGTTTCTCGTAATCTCCTTTCGTTTCCTAAAAATAGAGTTCTTTGCATGTATTTTAGCGTTTTCATTGGTAACATGATCAAAAACACTCAAAATATGTTTTTGGTAATATTATTCTGTTTCACCATAAAGAGTGTTTTGCATGCGTTTTAGTGTTTTGGTATATAAGGAGCTCAAAAACACTTAAAGGCAAGTTTTTGGTAAAAATTCGATTTCCTCCAATGTAATGTGATTGCCTTCCTTTTTAGTGCTTTATTGCCTATCACGCTCAAAAACACTGAAAAGACACTTTTCTGGTAAAGTCTTTTTTTTTCGCACAAATCTAATTTCGCATGCGATTTGGGGTTTTGGTAACTAAGAATGTGAAAAGCACTCAAAATACACGCATTTATTAAGGTTGTTCTGTTTCTCAATTAGGAATGTTATACATGAGTTTCAGCATTTTTGTATCTAGGAAACCTCTCCATATACACGAGGTTTTGAGTTTTTTGCCTTGTGGTTCTTTTGAACTATAAAACAATCATTATACACTTTTCTTGTAATGTCCTTTTGTTTTTCAATATAGAGTGCTTTGCATCAATTTTCGCGTTTTTTGTAGGTTATAAGCTCAAAAACACTCAAAATATATCTTTTTAGTAACGTTTTTCTATTTCTTTATATTGGTTGCTTTTCATCCGTTTTAGCGTTTTTCTACGTAAAACACCGAGAAGACACGTTTTCAGTAATTTTGTTTTGCATCCACATGTAAAGATGAGTTCCTTATTATTTATCGTGTTGGTGCTTAACATGCTAAAAAAAAACACTCAAAACACAGATATCTGGTAAGGTCGTTAAATTTCTTCATATAGGAGGCTTTGCATGCACTTTAGGGTTTGGTACATAACAGTTCGGAAAAAAAAAAAAACTGAAATTAACTTTTTTTATAATATTCTTTTATCATACGATTCCCCTGAATTATCCCAGAATTTTGGCATCTCGGTACTATGAAGATGAATAACAAAAAAAAAAAATCCAATATTTTATTATTTTTTTATTTTTTTTATTTTCTAAATAAAGAGTGTTATTTGTGGGTTTCAGCTTTTTGGTACTTAAAGAACTTAAAAAAAAAACACTCATAATACACATTTCTCGTAATGTCCTTTTGTTTCCCAAACATAATGTTCTTTGCATGTACTTTAGCGTTATATATGTTATATATATTATATATATGTTTTGTTATATATGTTATATATATATATGTTATATATATATATATAACAATATATATATTGTTATATATGTTATATATATATGTTTTGTTATATATGTTTTCGGTAATGTTATTCTGTTTCTCCATAAAGTTTGTTTTGCATGCGTTTTAGCGGTTTGTTATATAAGGAGCTCAAAAACACTTAAAGGCAAGTTTTTGGTATAAAATTGGTGTTATTCTAATGTAATTTCATTGCTGTGCTTTTTAGTGATTTATTGCCTATCACGCTGAAAAACCCTTAAAAGACACTTTTCTGGTAATGTCATTTTTTTTTTTCTCACATAAAGGTGGTTTCGCATGTAATTTGGGGTTTTGATAACTAAGAATGTGAAAAACACGCAAAATACACGCGTTTAGTAAGGTTGTTCTGTTTCTCAGTTAAGAGTGTTATTCATGAGTTCCAGCATTTTGGTATCTAGGAACATTTTCCATATACACGAGTTTTTGTGTTTTTTGCCTTTTGGTTCGTTTGAACTATAAAAAACTCATTATACACTTTTCTTGAAAAGTCCTTTTGTTTTCTTATGTAGAGTGCTTTGCATCAATTTTCCCGTTTCTTTGTAGGTAACAATTACATAACACTCAAAATATACCTTTTTTCGTAATGTTTTTTTTCTATTTGTTGATATTGGTTGGTTTGCATCCGTTTCAACGTTTTTCTACGTAAAACACTGAAAAGACAGGTTTTCAGCAATTTTGTTTTGGATTCTGATATAGGGTGAGTTCCTTATTATTTATCGTTTTGGTGCCTAACATGCTTAAAAACACTCAAAAAACAGATTTCTGGTAAGGTCGTTTAATTTCCTCATATAGGAGTCTTTGGATGCACTTTAGGGTTTGGTATATAACAATCCAAAAAAAAAAAAAAGCTAAAATTAACTTTTTTGATAATTTTCTTTTATCATATAATAGCCCTGAATTTTCCCAGAATTTTGGAATCTCGTTACCTATGAAGATGAATAACAAAAAAAAAAATCCTATTTTTTTATTTTCTTACTTTTTTTTCTAAATAAAGAGTGTTATTTGTGGGTTTTATCTTTTTGGTACTTTAGGAACTTAAAAACACTTATAATATACATTTCTCGTAATGTCCTTTCGTTTCGCAAACATAAGGTTCTTTATATGTATTTAAGCGTTTTTATAGATAACATGATCAAAATCCAAAAAATATATGTTTTTGGTAATTTTATTCTGTTTCTCCATAAAAGATGTTTTGCATGCATTTTAGCGTTTTGGTATGTAATGAGCTCAAAAACACTTAAAGGCAAGTTCTTGGTAAAAGTTGTTTTTATTCCCATGTAATGTTATTACCCTGCTTTTTAGTGCTTTATTGCCTAACATGCTCAAAACACTCAAAAGACACTTTTCTGGTAATATCATTTATTTCCCACATAAAGCTAGTTTTGCATGGAATTTGGGAATTTGGTAACTAAGAATGTGAAAAAAACTCAAAACACAGCCATTAATAAGGTTTTTCTATTTCTTAATTAAAAGTGTCATTCATGAGTTTCAGCATTTTGGTATGTAAGAAACTTTTCAAATACACACATTTGGTAAGGTATTTTTGTTTCAAAATTAAAAGTGTTATTCATGAGTTTCATCTTTTTGGTATGTAAGAATCTTCTTTATGTACACGAGTTTTTTAGTTTTTTACCTTGTGGTTCTTGTCAAACAATAAAACACTCATACACGTTTCTCGTAATGTCCTTTTCTTTGGCAATATCAAGTGCTTTCCATCCATTTTTTTGCTTTTTTTGTAAGTAACAAGCTCAAAAACACATCAAAATATATCTTTTTGGTAATGTTATTCTATTTCTTCTTATTGATTGGTTTACATCCATTTTAGCGTTTTTTAAGTAAATCACTGAAAAAACACGTTTTCAGTAATATTGTTGAAATTGCTGAAAAACACTCAAAAGACAGGTTTCTGGTAAAGTCGTGTAATTTCCCCATATAGGTGGATTTTCATGCACTTCAGGGTTGGTACATAACTCCGGAAAAGGCTAAAATTATTATTTTTATAAAGATTTTTTTTACAAAATTTCCATGAATTTTACAAGAATTTTGGCATCTCGGTACCTATGAAGATAAATAACAAAAAAAAATTTTTTTTTTTTTCTCTTTATAAAGTGTTATTTATGGGTTTTAGCTTTCTGGTACTGAAGGAACTTAAAAACACTCATAATACACGATTTTCGTAATGTCCTTTTGTTATACAAACATAGGGTCCTTTACATGTATTTAAGCGTTTTTATAGGTTACATGATAAAAAAAACTCAAAATACATGTTTTTGGTAATGTTATTCTGTTTCTCCATAAAGGGTGTTTTGCATGCGTTTTAGCGATTTGGTATATAAGGAGTTAAAAAACACTTAAAGGCAAGTTCTTCGTAAAAGTTGGTTTTATTCCCATGTAATGTGATTTTTCTGCTTTTTAGTGCTTTGTTGCATATCACGCTCAAAAACACTAAAAAGACACTTTTTTGGTAATGTCATTTTTTTTTCCACATAAAGGTAGTTTCGCATGTAATTTGGGATTTTCGTAACTAAAAATGTGAAAAACACTCAAAATACACACATTTGGTAAGGTAGTTCTGTTTCTCAATTAAAAGTGTTATTCATGCATTTCAGCATTTTGGTATGTAAGAAACTTCTCTATATACACGAATTTTTGTGTTTTTTGCCTTGTGGTTCGTGTGAAACTATAAAACACTCATTATACACGTTTTTCGTAATGTTCTTTTCTTTCCCAATATAGAGTGCTTTCCATCCATTTTCGCATTTTTTGTAGGTAACAAGCTGAAAAACACTCAAAATATATCTTTTTGGTAATGTTATTGGATTTCTTCATATTGGTTGGCTTGCATCCGTTTTAGCGTTTTTCTTCGTAAATCACTGAAAAGACACGTTTTCAGTAATATTGTTGAAATTGCTGGAAAAAACACTCAAAAGACAGATTTCTGGTAAAGTCGTGTAATTTCCCCATATAGGTGGCTTTGCATGCACTTCTGGGTTTGGTGCATAATTCCGGAAAAAATAAAAAATAAAAATTTATAATGTGTTTTTTACATAATTTCCCTGAATTTTGCCTGAATTTTGGCATCTTCATACCTGTTTAGATGAATATAAAAAAAAAATCTAATTTTTGTTATTTATTTTTTCTCTATTTGTGGGTTTTAGTTTTTTGGTATTTAAGGAACTTAAAAACAATCATAATACACGATTTTCGTAATGTCCTTTCGTTTCACAGACATAGAGTTCTTTGCATGTATTTAAGCGTTTTTATAGGTAACATGATCAAAAAACACTCAAAATAATGTAACAAAATAATGTATAAATGTAATTTGGGATTTTCGTAACTAAGAATGTGAAAAACACTCAAAATACACACATTTGGTAAGGTAGTTCAGTTTCTCAATTAAAAGTGTTATTCATGAGTTTTAGCATTTTGGTATGTAAGAAACTTCTCTAAATACACGAGTTTTTGCGTTTTTTGTCTTGTGGTCCTTGTGAAACTATATAACAATCATTATACACGTTTCTCTAAATATCCTTTTTTCTTCCCAATATAGAGTGCTTTTACATCCATTTTCGCGTTTTTTTTTTTTTTTTTTTTTTTTGTAGGTATAAAAGCCCCAAAACACGTTTTGGTAATATTATTCTATTTCTTCATATTCGTTGCTTTGCATCCGTTTTAGCGTTTTTTTCTACGTAAAACGCTGAAAAGACACGTTTTCAGTAATTTTGTTTGGATTCACATATTGACTGACTTCCATATTATTTATCGGTTTGGTGCCTAACATACTGAAAAACACTGAAAAGACAGGTTTCTGGTAAAGTCGTTTAATTTCCTCATATAGGTGGCTTTGCATGCACTTTAAGGTTTGGTAAATAACAATCCGAAAAAAAAGCTATAATTAACTTTTTTTGATAATGTTCTTTTTTCCACATAAATTCCCTGAATTTTGGCAGAATTTTTTATTTTTTTTTCTCTTTAAAGAGTGTTATTTGTGGGTTTTAACGTTTTGGTACTTATGGAACTTCAAAACAGTCATAATACACGTTTTTCGTAATGTCCTTTCGTTTCCCAAAGATAGGGTTCTTTGCATGTATTTGAGCGTTTTTATAGGTAACATGATGAAAAACACTTAAAACACATGTTTTTTGTAATGTTTTTTTCTGCTTCTCCATAAAGGAGTGTTTTGCATGCGTTTCAGCGTTTTGGTATGTAAGGAGCTCAAAAACACATAATAGCAAGTTCTTGGTCGAAGTTGGTTTTATTCTCATGTAATGTGATTGCCCTGCTTTCTAGTGCTTTATTGCCAAACACGCTCAAAAACACTTAAAAGACACTTCTGGTAATGTCATTTCTTTCTCACATAAAGGTAGTTTCGCATGCTTTTTGGGATTTTGCTAACTAACAATGTGAAAAACAATGAAAATACACGCTTTTGGTAAGATTGTTCTGTTTCTCAATTAAGATTGTTATTCATGAGTTTCAGCATTTTCGTATCTAAGAAACTTCTTTATATACACAAGTTTTTGCGCTTTTTGCCTTGTGGTTCTTGTGAACCATAAGTTCTTTTGCTCGAAAATAATAAGACACTCATTATACACGTTTCTCGTAATGTCCTTTTCTTTCTCAATAGGGAGTGCTTTGCATCCATTTTCACCTTTTTTGTAGGTAACCAGCTCAAAAATACTGAAAATATAGTTTTTTTGTAATGTTATTCTATTTTTTTTCATATTGGTTGGTTTGTATCCGTTTTAGCGTTTTTCTACGTAAAACACCAAAAAGACACGTTTTCAGTAATTTTGTTTTGGATTCCCATATAGAGTGACTTCCATGTTATTTATCGTTTTGGTGCCTAGCAAGCTGAAAAACACCCATAAGACAGTTTTCTGGCAAAGACGTTTGATTTCCCTATATAGGTGGCTTTGCATGCACTTTATGGTTTGCTACATAACAGTCGAGAAAAAAAAAAGCTAAAATTAACTTTTCTGATATTGTTCTTATTTCAGAAAATTTCATGAACTTTGCTTGTATTTTGACACCTCGGTACCTGTGAAGATGAATAAGAAAGAAAAAAAAATATCGTATTTATTTTATTTATTTTTTTCTCAATAGAGAGTTATTTGTGGCTTTTAGCTTTTTGGTACTTAATGAATTTAAAAATACTCATAATACACGTTTCTCGTAATGTCCTTTCGTTTCCCACAAATAGGGTTCTTAGCATGTATTTAAGCGTTTTATTGGTAACATGATCAAAAACACTCAAAATACATGTTTTTGGTAATGTTATTCTGTTTCTCCATAAAGTGTGTTTTGCATGCGTTTTACCGTTTTGGTATATAAGGAGCTCAAAAACACTTAAAGGCAAGTTCTTGGTAAACATTGGTTTTATTCCCATGTAATGTTATTGCCCTTCTTTTTAGTGCTTTACTGCCTATCACGCTCAAAAACACTCAATAAACACTTTTCTGAAAATGTCGTTTTTTTTTTTTTTTTTTTTACCACATAAAGCTGGTTTCGCAATCAATTTAGGTTTTGGGTAACTAAGAATGTGGAAGGCACTCAAAATACACGCATTTTGTAAGGTAATTCTTTTTCTCAATTAAAAGTGTTATTCATGAGTTTCATCATTTTTGTATCTAAGAAAATTCTCTAGGTACAGGAGTTTTTGCGTTTTTTGCCTTTTGGTTCTTGTGGAACTATAAAACACTCATTATACACGTTTCTCAGAATGTCCTTTTGTTTTGCAATACTTTGCATCCATTTTTGCATTTTTTTTAGGTAACTAGCTCAAAAAACATTCAAAAAATACATTTTTGGTAATGTTATTCTATTTCTTTATATTGGTTGGTTTGCATCCTTTTTAGCGTTTTTCTACGTAAAACACTGAAAAGGCACGTTTTCAGTAATTTTGTTTTGCATTCCAATATTGATTGACTTCCATGTTATTATCGTTTTGGTGCCTAACATACTGAAAAACACTCAAAAGTAAGGTTTCTCGTAAAGTCGTTTAATTTCTTCATGTAGGTGGATTTGCATTCACTTAAGAGTTTGGTACATAACATTCCGAAAAAAAGCTAAAATTAACTTTTTTGATAATATTTTTTATCACATAATTGCCCAGAATTTTCCCAGAATTTTGGCATCTCGGTATCTATGAAGATGAATAACAAAAAAAAAAAAATTGCCGTTTTTTTTATATATTTATTTATTTTTTCTTTATAAAGAGTGTTATTTGTGGGTTTTAGTTTTTTGGTTCTTAAGGAACTTAAAAACACGTTTCTCGTAATAAACGTTTCTCGTAATGTCCTTTCGTTTCCCAAACATAGGGTTCTTTGCATGTATTTTCGCGTTTTCATAGGTAGCATGATCAAAAACACTCAAAATACATGTTTTTGGTATTGTTTTCTAATTCTCCATAAAGTGTGTTTTGCATTCGTGTTAGCGTTTTTGTATGTAAGGAGCTCAAAAAAACTTAATGGCATATTCTTGGTAAAAGTTGGTTTCATTCCCATGTAATGTTATTGTCCTGCTTTTTAGTGCTTTATTGCCTAACACGCTCAAAAACATTCAAAGTCACTTTTCTGGTAATGTCATTTATTACCAACATAAAGCTAGTTTTACATGTAATTTGGGGTTTTGGTAAATAAGAATGTGAAAAACACTCAAAATACACGCATTTCGTAAGGTTGTTATGTTTCTCATTTAAGAGTGTTATTCATGAGTACCAGCATTTTTAGTAACTAAGAAACTTCTTCATATACGCGAGTTTTTGCGTTTTTTGCCTTATGGTTCTTGTGAAACTATAAAACTCTCATTATTCACGTTTCTCGTAATGTCCTTTTGTTTCCCAATATATAGTGCTTTGCATCCTTTTTCGCGTTTTTTGTAGGTAACAAGATTAAAAACACTCAAAATATACCATTTTGGTAATATTCTATTCCTTCATATTTGTTGGTTTACATCCGTTTTAGCGTTTTTCTACCTAAAACACAGAAACGACACGTTTTCAGTATTTTGTTTTGGATTCTCATATAGAGTGACTTCCATATTATTTATCGTTTTGATGCCTAACAAGCTGAACATTACTCAAAAGATAGGTTTCTGGTAAAGTCGTTTAATTTCCTCATATAGGTGGCTTTGGCACTTCAGTGGTATTTATCGTTTTGGTGCCTAACATGCTAAAAAAACACTCAAAAGACTGGTTTCTTGTAAAGTCGTTGAATTTCCATATATAGGTGGCTTTCCATGCACTTTAGGGTTTCGTACATAACAATCCGAAAAAAACCTAGAATTAACTTTTTTGATAATGTTCTTTTTTCCACATAATTTCCCTGAATTTTGCCAGAATTTTGGCATCTTGATACCTATGAAGATGAATAACAAAAAAAAAATGGTATTTTTTTTATTGATTTATTTTTTTCTCTATAAAGAGTGTTATTTGTGGGTTTTAGTTTTTTGGTACTTAAGGAACTTAATAACACTCATAATACACGTTTCTCATAATGTCCTTTCGTTTCCCAAACATAGGGTTCTTTGCACGTATTTAAGCGTTTTTATAGGTAACTTGATCAAAAACACTCAAAATACATGTTTTTGTAATGTTTTTGTGTTTCTCCATAAAGGGTGTTTTGCATGCGTTTTAGCGTTTCAATATGTAAGGAGCTCAAAATCACTTAAAGGCAAGTTCTTGGTAAAATTTGGTTTTATTTCCATGTAATGTGATTGCCTGCTTTATAGTGCTTTATTGCCTAACACGCTCAAAAACACTCAAAAGACACTCTTCTGGTAATGTCATTTTTTTTCCACATAAAGCTAGTTTCGCATGCAATTTGGGGTTTGGTAACTAAGAATGTGAAAAACACTCAAAATACACGCATTTGCTAAGGTTGTTCTGCATCTGAATTAAGAGTGTTATTCATGAGTTTCAGCGTTTTGGTACCTAAGAATCTCAAAAACACTCATAATGCACTTTTCTCGTAATATCGCTCTTTTCTTCATATAGGGTGCTTTGCATGGAATTTGGCATTTTTTTTCACGTAATAGCTGAAAAACACTGAAAATACACGCTTTTGGTAATAAGAACATAAGAACATAAGAAATAAGTAAATCTGCAAGAAGGCATCAGGCCTACAAGTGGCAGTACTTGTATGAAATATGCCTACCTACGAGTATTTCCACCTATCATCCCCATCCATAAATTTGTAATTTTCTCTTACTCTTCCCAAATGCCTCAGGGTAATTTTTTTCCCACATAAAGCTAGTATCGCATGGAATTTGGGGTTTTGGTAACTAAGAATGTAAAAAAAGCACTCAAAATACACGCATTTAGTAAGGTTCTTCTGTTTCTTAATTAAGAGTGTTATTCATGAGTTTCAGTATTTTAGTATCTTAGAAACTTCTCCATAGTCGAGTTTTTGCGTTTTTTGCCTTGTGGTTCTGGTGAAACTACAAAACACTCATTATACACGTTTCTCGTTATGTCCATTTTTTTTTTCCTTATATAGAGTGCTTTGCATCCATTTTCATGTTTTTTTTTATGTAACAAGCTCAAAAACACACAAATATACTTTTTTGCTAATGTTATTCTATTTCTTCATATTGGTTGGTTTGCATCCGTTTTAGCGTTTTTCTACGTAAATCTTTTAAAAGACACGTTTTCAGTAATTTTGTTTTTGATTTCCATATAGTGACTTTCATATTATTTATCGTTTTGGTGACTAACATGCAGAAAAACACTCAAAAGACAGGTTTCTTGTAAAGTCGTTAAATTTTATCAGATAGGTGGCTTTTGCATACACTTTATGGTTTGGAACATAACTCCGAAAAAAAGGTAAAATTAACTTTTTTGAGAATGTTTTTTCCACATAATTTCCCTGAATTTTGCCAGAATTTTGGCATCTTGGTACCTATGAACATCAATAACAAAAAAAAATAAAAATGATATTTTTTTATTTATTTTTTTTCTCTATTAAGAGTGTTATTTGTAGGTTTTAACGTTTTCGTATTTAAGGAACTTAAAAACATTCATAATACACATTTCTCGTAATGTCCTTTCGTTTTCCAAATATGGGGATCTTTGCATGTATTTAAGCGTTTTTATAGGTAACATACACTCAAAACACTTGTTTTTGGTAATGTTATTCTGCTTCTCCATAAAGGAGTGTTTTGCATGCGTTTTAGCGATTTGGTATGTAAGGAGCTGAAAAAACACTTTGAAGGCAAGTTCTTGGTGAAAGTTGGTTTTATTCCAATGTAATATGATTGCCCTGCTTTTAGTGCTTTATTGCCTAACACGCTCAAAAACACTGAAAAGATACTTCTGGTAATGCCATTTTTTTCCCACATAAAACTAGTTTCGCATGCTTTTTAGGGTTTTGCGAAGAATGTGAAAAAAAAAACACTCAAAATACACGCATTTGTTAATGCTGTTCTGTTTCTCAATTAAGATTGTTATTCATGAGTTTCAGCATATTGGTATCTAAGAAACTTCTTTATATACACGAGTTTTTGCGTTTTTTGCCTTGTGGTTCCTGTGAACCACAAGTTCTTTTGCCCGAAAATAATAAGACACTCATTATACATGTTTCTCGTAATGTCCTTATCTTTCCTAATAGGGAGTGCTTGCATCCATTTTCGCGTTTTTTGCAGGTAACAAGCTCAAAAACACTCAAAATATACCTTTTTGGTAATGTTTTTCTATTTCTTCATATTGGTTGGTTTTCATCTTTTTTTGCGTTTTTCTACGTAAAACACCGAAAAGACACGTTTTCAGTAATTTTGTTTTTTATTCCTAAAGAATATTCCCAGAATTTTGGCATCTTAGTACCTATGAAGATGAATAACAAAACAAAACAAGAAAATTTTATTTTTTTTTCTCTATAAAGTGATATTTGTGGGTTTTAGCTTTTTTGGTACTTAACACTCATAATACACTTTTTTCGTAACGTCTTTTCTTTTCCCAAAATAGGGTTCTTTGCATGTATTTAAGCGGTTTTATTGGTAACATGATCAAAACACTGAAAATACATGTTTTTGGTAACGTTCTTCTGTTTCACTATTAAGTGTATTTTGCATGCGTGTTTTGGTATATAAGGAGCTCAAAAACACTTAAAGGCAAGTTCTTGGTAAAAATTCGTTTTACTCCGATATAATGTGATTGCCCTCCTTTTTAGTGTTTTATTGCCTATCACGCTCAAAAACACTCAAAAGACACTTTTCTGGTAAAGTAATTTTTTTCCCAACAAATCTATTTTTGCAAGCAATTTGGGGTTTTGGTAACTAAGAATGTTAAAAGCACTCAAAATACACGCATTTAGTAAGGTTGTTCTGTTTCTCAGTTAATAGTGTTATACATGAGTTTTAGCATTTTGGTATCTAGGAAACCTCTCAATATACACAAGATTTTGCGTTTTTTGCCTTGTGGTTCTTTTGAACTATAAAACACTCATTATACACTTTTCTTGCAATGTCCTTTTGTTTCCCAATATAGAATGCTTTGCATCAATTTTCGCGTTTTTTATAGGTACCAAGCTCAAAAACATTCAAAATATACGTTTTTAGTAACGTCTTTCTATTTCTTGATATTCGTTGCTTTGCATCCGTTTTAGCGTTTTTCTACGTAAAACATTGAGAAGACACGTTTTCAGTAACTTTGTTTTGGATTCCCATATAGAGTGATTTCCTTATTATTTATCGTTTTGGTGACATGCTAAAAAACACTCAAAACAGATTTCTGTTAAGGTCGTTTAATTTCCTCATATAGGAGGCTTTGCATGCACCTTAGGGTTGGGTCCGAAAAAAAAAAAAGCTGAAATTAATTTTTTTGATAATATTGTTTTATCATATGATTGCCCTGAATTTTCCCAGAATTTTGGTATCTCGGTACATATGAAGATGAATAAAAATAAAATCCTATTCCGAAAAAAAAGCTGAAATGAACTTTTTTGATAATATCATATGATTGCCCTGAATTTATCAATTAAAAGTGTTATTCATGCATTTATTAATTTTGGTATGTAAGAAATTTCTCTATATACACGAGTTTTTGCGTTTATTGCCTCGTGGTTCTTTTAAAACTATAAAACACTCATTATACACGTTTCTCGTAATGTTCTTATGTTTCCCAATATAGAGTGCTTTCCATCCATTTTCGCATTTTTTGTAGGTAAGCTGAAAAACACTCAAAATATATATTTTTGGTAATATTATTCTATTTCTTCATATTGGTTGGCTTGCATCCGTTTTAGCGTTTTTCTTCGTAAATCACTGAAAAGACACGTTTTCAGTAATATTGTTGAAACTGCTGAAAAAAAAAAACACTCAAAAGACAGATTTCTGGTAAAGTGTAATTTCCCCATATAGGTAGGTTTGCATGCACTTCTGGGTTTGGTACATAATTCCGGAAAAAAAGCTAAAAATTTTTTTTTTATAATGTGTTTTTTACATAATTTCCCTGAATTTTGCCTGAATTTTGGCATCTTCATAACTATGTAGATGAATAAAAAAAAAAATCTATTTTTTTTGTTATTTATTTTTTCTCTATTTGTGGGTTTTAGTTTTTTGGTACTTAAGGAACTTAAAAACAATCATAATACACGATTTTCGTAATGTCCTTTCGTTTCCCAAACATAGGGTTCTTTGCATGTATTTAAGCGTTTTTATAGGTAACATGATCAAAAACACTCAAAATACATGTTTTTTTGTAATGTTTTTGTGTTTCTCCATAAAGGGTGTTTTGCATGCGTTTTAGCGTTTCAGCATGTAAGGAGCTGAAAACACTTAAATGCAAGTTCTTGGTAAAATTTAGTTTTATTTCCATGTAATGTGATTGCCTGCTTTATAGTGCTTTATTGCCTAACACGCTCAAAAACACTCAAAAGACACTCTTCTGGTAATGTCTTTTTTTTTTTCCACATAAAGCTAGTTTCGCATGCAATTTGGGGTTTTGGTAACTAAGAATGTGAAAAACACTCAAAATACACGCATTTGGTAAGGTTGTTCTGTATCTCAATTAAGAGTGTTATTCATGAGTTTCAGCGTTTTGGTACCTAAGAATCTCAAAAACACTCATAATGCACGTTTCTCGTAATGTCGCTCTTTTTCTTCATATAGGGTGCTTTGCATGCATTTTGGCATTTTTTTTCACGTAATAGCTGAAAAACACTGAAAATACACGCTTTTGGTAATAAGAACATAAGAACATAAGAAATAAGTAAATCTACAAGAAGAATCTGCTAATGTTGACTCCATTATTTTACACTCAACAGAAGTTAAGCTGACAGGTTAGACGTTAAAGTTTTATCTCCTTTCTTAAAGGTAGGTACTATATTCGCCTGCCTCCGAATTACCGATACCTCACATGACTAAAGTGATTTCCTAAGGACAGAAACTAACAGATTACTTATAACCTTTTTCCTTTCCTTAAATACTGTGGAATATATTTCATCTGGTCCTGGTGACTTGAACTTTTCAACTTATCTATCTCCTGTTCCACTATCTCTTTTAGTTATGGTAATATCTGTCAGCTTCTCATCCTCTTCAATTCTAAATATCTTCTCACTATTTGGCAAATCCTGCATGTTTTCCTGGGCAAAGACAATTAAAAAATACTCGCTCACAATTTTACTAATCTCTAATTCATTATATTATGGCCTTAAAACCACTTCCCCTGTCTTTAATTTCATATATACTACTCCTTCGCCCAATGTAGTGTTTTAACCTCAGTCATCCATTTAGGATCATTCTTCTGCGATCTTTTTCTTCTGTAAGGGATGTTCCCTAACTGTCCTGAATGTAATTTATCAACGAATTATTTATTTCGCTTCTCCATAAAGGGTGTTTTGCATGGGTTTTAGCGTTTCTGTACATAAGAACCTATAAAACACGTTTTTAGTAATGTTGTTTTGTATTCCTTTATAGAGTGCTTTCCATGTTTATTAGCGTTCTGGTGTCTAACATGTTGAAAAACACTCAAAAGGTACGTTGATGATAATGTCGTTTCGTTTCCCGATAAAGGGGGCTTCCAATGCATTTTGTCTTTTGGTACTTAACAATATGAAAAAGAGTTTAAGTAAAAGTTTTCGGTAGAGTTGTTTTTCCATATAAAGTGCTAATCATGTGTTTTTGAGTCTTGGTACCTAAAAAGCTCAAAATCTCTCATAATACACTTTTCTCGTAATGTCCTTTGTTTTCTCCATGTAGGATGCTTTGCGTGTAATTTGGCATTTTTGTACTTAACAAGCACAAAAACAATCAAAATACAAGTTTTTGGTAATGTTATTCTTTTTCTCCATAAAGGTTGTTTTGCATGCGTTTCAGCGATTTCGCACGTAAGAAGGTCAAAAACACTCTAAAGATACTTTCTTGGTAATGTTGTTTTATATTGCCAAATAGGGTACTTTCAATGCTTTTTAGCATTTTGATTCCTAACACTCAAGTAAACACTCAAAAGACACGTTTCCTGTAATATAGTTTTGCTTCTTCATATAGGGATCTGCATGGATTATGATGTTTTGCTACATAATATGAGAAACGCTCAAAATAAAGTTTTCAGGTAATGTTGTTCTTTTTCTCTATATAAGGTGCTATTCATGCGTTTTAGCGTTTTGGTACTTAGGAAGCTCAAAAACACTAATAAAACTTTTTTCTCCTAATGTCTTTCTATTTCCCCATATAGGATGCTTCGTATGTATTTTGACGTTTTGGTACATAACAAGGTAAAAAAATAAATAAATAAATAAAAACACGTTTTTTGGTGATGTTCTGTTTCTCTATTAAGAGATATAGAATATATTCAATTTTCATTCAAGCGGTTTAGTGTTTGGTACCTAAGAGACTCAAAACACTGACAATGCACGTTTCTCGTAGTGTTCTATCGTTTCCCCATACAGGGTGTTTTACATGCATTTTTAATATGATGTACGTAACAGACTCAAAAAGACTCAAAATACACGTTTTTGATAAGGTTTTTCTATTTGGTAAGGTTATTCGTGTTTGTTGCACGTGTTTTAGCGTTTTGGTACGTAAAAAGTTTAAAACACTTAAAAGACATGCTTATTATTTTGCATTTCTATATAAGGTGTTTTCTATGCTATTTAGCATTTATGTGAAAAACACATAAAAACACATTTCTTACATTATTGTTAAACTTTCTCGTATAGCGAGCAAGCATTATGATGTTTTGCTACCTGACAATGTGAAAAACATTCAAATTACACGATTTTGGTAATTTGTTTCTCTTTCTCCATACAGTGTGCTACTCACTTATTTTAGCGTTTTGGTACCTAAGAAGCTAGAAAAAAAAAATTCATAATACACGTTTTTTGTTATGTCCTTTCATTTCCTCATATAGGGTCTTTTTTGTGCTTTGGTACCTAACAGGGTGTTTGCATGTATTTTGACATTTTAGTTCGTAAGAACCTAAAAAAAAAGAAACACTCCAAAGACACGTTTTAGTAAAGTTGTTTTGTATTCCCCTATAGGGTGATTTCGTTGCTTCTTACTGATTTGGTGCCTAACACGCACAAAAAAATAACAAAAGACAAGTTTCTAGTTATTTCGTTTCGTTTCTTCATATAGGTTGCTTTACATGCATGTTGGCGTTTTGGTAATTATCAATGTAAAAAAAACACACGTTTTTGGTAAGGTTGTTTTTTTTCTTCAGAGGACTATTGAAGCTTTTTACTGATTTGGTACTTAAGAAAGTAATAAAAAAAAATAACATAACAAACGTTTCTCGTAATGTCCTTTCATTTCCATATTTTTTTTGTATTTTATTTGATTATAGGCGATTTTGTACATAATACGCTCAAAGACACTCAAAATACACGTTTTTGGTAAATGTATTCTGTTTATATATGGTATTTTCATGCGTTTTTAATGTCGTTTCATATATCTATTTCTCCATATAGGGTGTTATTCATGCGTTTTACCCTTTTGATACTAAAAAGGTCAAAAACACTCATAATACACGTTTCTCGTAATGACTTCATTTTTCCCATATAGGGTATTTTCGATTCCTTTAGGCGTTTTTTACGTAACAATCTTACAAAACACTCAAAATATTTGTTTTTGGTAATGTTATTCTGTTTCTCCATTAAGGATGTTTTCTGTTTTTTTTTTTTTTATCGTTTTGGTACGTAGGACACTCAAAAGAAACGTTTTCTTAATGTTGTTTTATATTCCCATATCAGGTGATTTGTATGCTTTTTAGCATTTTTGTGCCTAACACGCTGAAGAACATATTCTAGATACGTTTCTGAAATCTAGTTTCCTTTCTCCAAATAGGGGGCTTTACATGCATTATGGCGTTTTGATTCATAACAATGTGAAAACACTAAAAATTTACGTTTTTGGTAATGTTATTTCATATAGAGTGTTATTCATGCATTTTAGCTACTTCGTATCTAATAAGTAAAAAAAAAAAAAACACCAATAGTACACATTTTAATAACGTCTTTTCATTTTCCGATTTAAGATATTATATATGCATTTTGGCGTTTTTCTACTTAACTAACTCAGAAACACTCGAAATATTTGTTTTTGATATCATTTCTCCATATTTTTTTTTTTCATGCGATTTAGCGTTTCCGTACGTAAGAAAGTCAAAAATAATGAAAACACACTTTCATGGTAAAGTTGTTTTGTTTTCCTTTATAGGGTCCTTTCCATGCTTTTTACCGTTTTGGTGCCTAAGACACCAATAAACATTCAAAAGGCACTTTTCTGGAAATTGCGTTTCCTTTATATATATATATATATATATATATATATATATATATATATATATATATATATATATATATATATATATATATATATATATATATATATATATATATATATATATATATATATATATATATATATATATATATATATATATATATATATATATATATATATATATATATATATATATATATATATATATATATATATATATATATATATATATATATATATATATATATATATATATATATATATATATATATATATATATATATATATATATATATATATATATATATATATATATATATATATATATATATATATATATATATATATATATATATATATATATATATATATATATATATATATATATATATATATATATATATATATATATATATATATATATATATATATATTAAAAAATCCTATTTTTTTATATTTTTATTTTTTTTCTAAATAAAGAATTTTATTTGTGCCTTTTAGCTTCTTGGTACTTAAGGAAATTAAAAAAATCACTCATAATACAAGTTTCTCCTTTTGTTTCCCAAACATAATGTTCTTTGCATGTATTTAAGCGTTTTTATAGATAACATGATCAAAAACATTCAAAATACAATTTTTTGGTAATGTTGTTCTGTTTCTCCATAAAGTTTGTTTTGCATGCGTTTTAGCGGATTGGTATATAAGGAGCTCAAGTTTATGATATAAATTCGTGTTATTCCAATGTAATATGATTGCCCTGCTTTTTAGTACTTTATTGCCTATCACGATCAGAAACACTTAAAATACACCTTTCTGGTAATGTTATTTTTTTCTCACATAAAGGTTGTTTAGCATGCAATTTGGGGTTTTGGTAACGAAGAATGTGAAAAGCACCCATAATACACACATTTAGTAAGGTTGTTCTGTTTCAGCATTTTGATATCTAGGAACCTTCTCCATATACACGAGTTTTTGTGTTTTTTGCCTTTTGGTTCTTTTTAACTATAAAAAAAAACTTATTATATACTTTTCTTGCAAATTCCTTTTGTTTTCCAATATAGAGTGCTTTCCATTAATTTTCGCGTTTATTGTAGGTAACAAGCTCAAAAACACTCAAAATATACCTTTTTGGTAATGTTTTTCTATTTCTTGATATTGATTTGCATCCGTTTTAGCGTTTTTTCTACGTAAAACACATAAAAAAACACGTTTTCAGTAATTTTGTTTTGGATTCTCATATAGAGTGAGTTCCTTATTATTTATCGTTTTGGTGCCTAACATGCTGAAAAACACTCAAAAAACAGATTTTTGTTAAGATCGTTTAATTTCTTCATATAGGAGTCTTTGGATGCACTTTAGGGTTTGGTACATAACAGTCCGAAAAAAGCTAAAACTAACTTTTTTGATAATTTTCCTTTATCATATAATAGTCCTGAATTTTCCCAGAATTTTGGCATATCGGTACATATGAAGATGAATAACAAAAAAAAGAAATCCTATTTTTTTTCATTTTATTACTTTTTTTTCTAAATAAAGAGTGTTATTTGTGGGTTTTAGCTTTTTGGTACTTAAGGAAATTAAAAACACCTATAATACACATTTCTCGTAGTGTCCTTTCGTTTCGCAAACATAAGGTTCTTTGCATGTATTTGAGCGTTTTTATAGATAACATGATCAAAAACACTCAAAATATATGTTTTTGGTAATCTTATTTTGTTTCTCCATAAAAGGTGTTTTGCATGCATTTTAGCGTTTTGGTATGTAATGAGCTCAAAAACACTTAAAGGCAAGTTTTTGGCAAAAGTTGTTTTTATTCCCATGTAATGTGATTGCCTTGCTTTTTAGTGCTTTATTGCATAACACGCTCAAAAACACTCAAAAGACACTTTTCTGGTAATATCATTTCTTTTCCCACATGAAGCTAGTTTTGTATGGAATTTGGGGTTTTGGTAACTAAGAATGCGAAAAAAAACTCAAAACACAGGCATTTAGTAAGGTTGTTCTATTTCTTAATTAAAAGTGTTATTCATGATTTTCAGCATTTTGGTATGTAAGAAACTTTTCTAATACACACATTTGGTAAGGTATTTCTGTTTCAAAAGTAAAAGTGTTATTCATGAGTTTCAACTTTTTGCTATGTCAGAAACTTCTTTATGTACACGAGTTTTTGAGTTTTTTACCTTGTGGTTCTTCTCAAACTATAAAACACTCATACACTTTTCTCGTAATGTTCTTTTCTTTGCCAATATAAAGTTCTTTCCATCCATTTTTGCATTTTTTTGTAGGTAACAAGCTCAAAAACACATCAAAATAGATCTTTTTGGTAATGTTATTCTATTTCTTCATATTGGTTGGTTTACATCCGTTTTAGCGTTTTTCTTTGTAAATCACTGAAAGACACGTTTTCAGTAATATTTTTGAAATTGCTGAAAAACACTCAAAAGACAGGTTTCTGGTAAAGTCGTGTAATTTCCCCATATAGGAGGATTTTCCTGCACTTCAAGGTTTGTACATAACTCCGGAAAAAATCTAATATTATTTTTTTATGATGATTTTTTTTTATAAAATTTCCATGAATTTTTCCAGAATTTTGGCATCTCGGTACCTATGAAGATGAATAACAAAAAAAAAAAAATCTCTCTGTAAAGAGTGTTATTTGTGGGTTTTAGCTTTTTGGTACTTAAGGAACTTAAAAACACACTCATAATACACGATTTTCGTAATGTCCTTTTGTTATACAAACATTGGGTTCTTTACATGTATTTAAGCGTTTTTATAGGTAACATGATCAAAAACACTCAAAATACATGTTTTTCGAAATGTTATTCTGTTTCTCCATAAAGGGTGTTTTGCATGCGTTTTAGCGATTTGGTATGTAAGGAGTTAAAAAACACTTAGAGGCAAGTTCTTCGTAAAAGTTGGTTTTATTCCCATGTAATGTGATTGTTGTGCATTTTAGTGCTTTGTTGCATATCACGCTCAAAAACACTAAAAAGACACTTTTTTGGTAGTCATTTTTTTTTTTCCCCATATGAAGGTAGTTTCGCATGTAATTTGGCATTTTCGTAACTAAAAATGTGAAAAACACTCAATATACACAATTTGGTAAGGTAGTTCTGTTTATCGATTAAAAGTGTTATTCATGCATTTCATCTTTTTTTTCTATGTAAGAAATTTTTCTATATACACGAGGTTTTGCGTTTATTGCCTTGTGGTTCTTTTAAAACTATAAAACACTCATTATACACGTTTCTCGTAATGTCCTTTTGTTTCCTAATATAGAGTGCTTTACATTCATTTTTTCATTTTTTTGTAGGTAACAAGCTCAAAAACACTCAAAATATATCTTTTGGTAATGTTATTCTATTTCTTCATATAGGTTGGTTTGCATCCGCTTTAATGTTTTTCTATGTAAAACACTGAAAAGACACGTTTTTCAGTAATTTTCTTTTGGATTCACATATTGACTGACTTTCATATTATTTATCGTATTGGTGCCTAACATGCTGAAAAACACTGAAAAGACAGGTTTCTGGTAAAGTCGTTTAACTTTTTTATATAGGTGGCTTTGCAAGCACTTTAGGGTTTGGTACATAACAATCCGAAAAAAAAGCTATAATTAACTTTTTTGTTAATGTTCTTTTTTCCAAATAAATTCCATGAATTTTGGCAGAATTTTGGCATCTCGGTACCTATAAAGATAAATAACCAAAAAAAAAAAAATCGTATTTTTTTTATTTTTTGTTTATTATTTTTTTTTTCTAAATAAAGAGTGTTATTTGTGGGTTTTAGCTTTTAGGAACTGAAGGAACTTTAAAAAACACTCATAATACACGTTTCTCGTAATGTCCTTTCGTTTCCCAAACATAAGGTTCTTTGTATGTATTTAAGCGTTTTTATAGATAAAATTATCAAAAACACTCAAAATACATGGATTTGGTAATATTATTCTGTTTCTCCATCAAATGTATTTTGCATGCGTTTTAGCGTTTTGGTATGTAAGGAGCTCAAAAAACACTTAATGGCAATTTCTTGGTAAAATTTGGCTTTATTCCCATGTAATGTGATTGCCCTTCCTTTTAGTGCTTTATTGCACATAACTTTCAAAAAAACTCAAAAGATATGTAAGGCCTCGCATATGAGGAAATTAAAGACCTTACAAGAAATCTGTCTTTTGAGTGTTTTTCATCATGTTAGGCATCAAAACGATAAATAATAAGGAACTCACTCTATGTGGGAATCCAAAAGAAAATTACTGTTTTATGTAGAAAAACGCTAAAACTGATGCAAACCAACCAATATCAAGAAGCAGAAAAACATTACCAGAATTGTATATTTTGAGTGTTTTTGAGCTTGTTACCTACAAAAAAAAAACGCGAAAATTGATACAAAGCACTCTATATTGGGAAACAAAGGGACATTGCAAGAAAAGTGTATAATGAATGTTTTAAAGTTCAAAAAAACCACAAGGCAAAAAACACAAAAACTCGTGTATATGGAGAATTTTTCTAGATACCAAAATGCCGAAACTCATGAATAAAACTATTAATTGAGAAACAGAACAACCTTACTAAATGCGTGTCAAAAACACTAAAAGGCAAGTTCTTTTTTTATGTAACAAGCTCAAAAACACACAAAATATACTTTTCTGGTAATGTTATTCTATCTTTTCATATTGGTTGGTTTGCATCCGTTTTAGCATTTTTTTACGTAAATCTTTAAAAGACACGTTTTCAGTAATTTTGTTTTGGATTTCCATATAGAGTGGCTTTCATATTATCTATCGTTTTGGTGCCTAACATGCGGAAAAACACTCAAAAAAGATAGGTTTCTTTTCTTGTAAAGTCGTTAAATTTTCCCAAATAGGTGGCTTTACATACACTTTATGGTTTGGTACATAACTCCGATAAAAAGGTAAAAGTAACTTTTTCCACATAATTTTTCCACATAATTTCCCTGAATTTTGGCAGAATTTTGGCGTCTTGGTACCTATGAACATCAATAACAAAAAAAAAAATGCTATTATTTTATTTATTTTTTTCTCTATAAAGAGTGTTATTTGTAGGTTTTAACGTTTTGGTACTTAAAAAACTTCAAAACATTCATAATACACATTTCTCGTAATGTCCTTTCCTTTCCCAAATATCTTTGCATGTATTTAAGCATTTTTATAGGTAATATGATGAAAAAACACTCAAAAAACACTTGTTTTTTGGTAATGTTATTCTGATTCGGCATGCATGCGTTTTAGCGATTTGGTATGTAAGGAGCTGAAAAACACTTCAAGGCAAGTTCTTGGTAAAAGTTGGTTTTATTGCAATGTAATATGATTGCCCTGCTTTTTAGTGCTTTATTGCCTAACACGCTCGAAAAAACACTCAAAAGACACTTCTGGTAATGTCATTTTTTCCAACATAAAACTACTTTCGCATGCTGTTTGGGGTTTTGCTAAGAATGTGAAAAAAAACACTCAAAATACACGCATTTGGTAATGTTGTTCTGTTTCCCAATTAGGATTGTTATTCATGAATTTCAGCATTTTGGTATCTAAGAACTTCTTTTTATACACGAATTTTTGCGTTTTTTGCGTTGTGGTTCTTGTGAACCACAAGTTCTTTTGCCCAAAAATAAAAAAAACACTCATTATACACGTTTCTCGTTATGTCCTTTTCTCTCATAATATGGAGTGCTTTGCATCCATTTTCGCGTTTTTTGTAGGTAACAAGCTCAAAAACACCTAAAAATATACCTTTTTGGTAATGTTATTCTAGTTCTTCATATTGGTTGGTTTGCATCCATTTTAGCGTTTTTCTACGTAAAACACCGAAAAGACACGTTTTCAGTAATTTTGTTTTCGATTCCCAAAGAATATTGCCAGAATTTTGGCAACTTAGTACCTGTGAAGATGAATAACAAAAAAAAAAAAAATTATATTATTTATTTATTTTTTCTCTATAAAGAGTGTTATTTGTGGGTTTTAGCTTTTTTGGTACTTAAGGAACATAAAAACACTCATAATACACGTTTCTCTTAATGTCCTTTCGTTTCCCAAACGTAAGGTTCTTTGCATGTATTTAAGCGTTTTTATAAATAACATGATCAAAAACACTCAAAATACATGTTTTTGGTAATGTTACTCTGTTTCTCCATAAAGGGTGTTTTGCATGCGTTTTAACGTTTTGGTATGTATGGAGTTAAAAAAACACTTAAAGACAAGTTCTTCGTAAAAGTTGGTTTTATTCCCATGTAATGTGATTGTTCAGCTTTTTAGTGCTTTGTTTCATATCACGCTCAAAAACACTCAGAAGACATTTTTTGGAAATATAATTTTTTTTCCCACATAAAGCTAGTTTCGCATGTAATTTGGGATTTTCGTAACTAAGAATGTGAAAAGCACTCAAAAAACACACATTTGGTAAGGTAGTTCTGTCTCTCAATTAAAAGTGTTATTCATGCATTTCAGCATTTTGGTATGTAAGAAACTTCTATATACACGAGTTTTTTGCGTTTTTTGCCTTGTGGTTCGTGTGAAACTATAAAACACTCATTATACACGTTTCTCGTAATGTTCTTTTGTTTCCCAATATAGAGTGCTTTCCATCCATTTTCGCATTTTTTTTAGGTAACAAGCTGAAAAACACTCAAAATATATCTTTTTTGGTAATGTTATTCTATTTCTTCATATTGGTTGGTTTGCATCCGTTTTAGCGTTTTTCTTCGTAAATCACTGAAGAGACACATTTTCAGTAATATTGTTGAAATTGCTGAAAAAAACACTCATAAGACAGGTTTCTAGTAAAGTTGAGTAATTTCTCCATATAGGTGGCTTTGCATGCACTTCAGGGTTTTTCCAGAATTTTGGTATCTCGGTACCTATGAAGATGAAAAACAAATTTTTTTTTTCTCTCTATAATGTGTTATTTGTGAGTTTTAGCTTTTTGGTACTTAAGTAACTTAAAAACACTCATAATACACGATTTTCGTAATGTCCTTTTCTTATACAAACATAGGGTTCTTTACATGTATTTAAGCGTTTTTATAGGTAACATGATCAAAAACACTCACAATACATATTTTTGGTAATGTTATTCTGTTTCTCCATAAAGGGTGTTTTGCAGGCGTTTTAGCGTTTTGGTATGTAAGGAGTTAAAAAACACTTAAAGGCATGTTCTTCGTAAAAGTTGGTTTTATTCCCAAGTTATGTGATTGTCCTGCTTTTTAGTGCTTTGTTGCATATCACGCTCAAAAACACTGAAAGAACATTTTTCTGGTAATGTCATTTTTTTGCCCATATAAAGGTAGTTTCGCATATAATTTCCCAATTTCGTAACTAAGAATGTGAAAAACACTCAAAATATACCTTTTTGGTAATGTTATTCTATTTCTTCATTTTGGTTGTTTTCCATCCGTTCCACATGAAGGCAAGTTCTTGTTAAAAATTGGTTTAATTTCAATGTAATGTGATTGCCCTGCTTTTTAGTGCTTTATTGCCTAACATGCTAAAAAACACTCAAAAGACATTTTTCTGGTAATGTCATTTTTTTTCCCACAAAAAGCTGGTTTCGCATGTAACTTGGGGTTTTGGTAACTAAGAATGTGAAAAACACTCAAAATACTCATATTTGGTAAAATAGTTCTTTTTCTCAATTAAAATTCTTATTCATGAGTTTCAGCATTTTGGAATGTAAGAAACTTCTTTATATACACGAGTTTTTGCGGTTATTGCCTTGTGGTTCTTATGAAACTATAAAACACTCATTATACTCGTTTCTCGTAATGTCCATTTGCTTCCCAATATAGAGTGCTTTCCATCCATTTTCGCGTTTTTTGTAGGTAACAATTTCAAAAACTCAAAATATACCTTTTTGGTAATGTTATTCTATTTCTTCATTTTTGTTGGTTTGCTTCCGTTTTAGCGTTTTCTACGTAAAACACCGGAAAGACACGTTTTCAGTAATTTTGTTTTGAATTCCCATATAGATTGACTTTCTTGGGTTTTATCGTGTTGGTTCTTAATATGATGAAAAATACTCATAAGACAGTTTTCTGGCAAAGACGTTTAATTTCCCCATATAGGTGGCTTTGCATGCACTTTAGGGGTTTCGTACATAACAGTCCGAAAAAAAAAAGCTAAATTTAACTTTTTTGATAATGTTCTTATTTCATATAATTTTTTTGAACTTTGCCCGAATTTTGGCATCTCTTTACCTGTGAAGATGAATAAGAATGAAAAAAAAATGTTTTTTTTTATCTATTTATTTGTTTTTTCTCAATAAGGAGTGTAATTTGTGGCTATTAGCTTTTCGTACTTAATGAACTTAAAAACACTCATAATACACGTTTCTCGTAATGCCCTTTCATTTTCCCAAAATTGGGTTCTTTGCATGTATTTAAGCGTTTTTATTGGTTACATGATCAAAAACACTGAAAATACATGTTTTTGGTAATGTTATTTTGTTTCACCATGAAGTGCATTTTGCATGCGTTTTAGTGTTTTGGTATATAAGGAGCTCAAAAACACTAAAAGGCAAGTTCTTATTAACAATCGGTTTTATTCCAATGTAATGTGATTGCCCTGCTTTTCAGTGCTTCTTTGCCTAACACGCTCAAAAACACCCAAAAGACATTTTTCTGGTAATGTCATTTTTTCCCACATAAAGCTGGTTTCGCATGCAATTTATGGTTTTGGTAACTAAGAATGTAAAAAAGCACTCAAAATACACACATTTAGTAAGATTGTTCTGTTTCTCAATTAAGAGTGTTGTTCATGAGTTTCAGCATTTTGGTATCTACGAAACCTATACACTAGCTTTTGCATGCTTTGCCTTATGGTTCTTTTGAACTATAAAACACTCATTATACACTTTTCATTTTCTCCATAAAAGGTGCTTTGCATGCGTTTTAGTGTTTTCGTATGTAATGAGATCAAAAACACTCAAAGGCAAGTTCTTGGTAAAAGTTTTTATTATTCCCATGTCACGTGATTGCCCTGCTTTTTAGTGCTTTATTGCCTAACACGGGCAAAAACACTCAAAACACACTTTTCTGGTAATATCGTTTTTTTTTTTTCCACATAAAGCTAGTTTTGCATGGAATTTGGGGTTTTGCTAACTAAGAATGTGAAAAAAAACTCAAAACACAGGGTCTAGTAAGGTTGTTCTATTTCTTAATTAAAAGTGTTATTCATGAGTTTCAGCATTTTGGTATGTAAGAAACTTTTCTAATACACACATTTAGTAAGGTATTTCTGTTTCAAAATTAAAAGTGTTATTGATGAATTTCAGCTTTTTGGTATGTAAGAACTTCTTTACGTACACGAGTTTTTGAGTTTTTTACCTTGTGGTTCTTGTCAAACTATAAAACACTCATACACGTTTCTCGTAATGTCCTCTTCTTTGCCAATATAAAGTGCTTTCCATCCATTTTTCCATTTTTTGTTGGTAACAAGCTCAAAAACACATCAAAATATATCTTTTTTGTAATGTTATCCTATTTCTTCATATTGGTTGGTTTGCATCCGTTTTAGCGTTTTTCTACGTAAATCACTGAGAAGACACGTTTTAAGTAATATTGTTCAGATTGCTGAAAAACACTCAAAAGACAGGTTTCTGGTAAAGTCGTGAAATTTCCCCATATAGGTGCATTTGCATGCACTTCAGAGTTTGTACATAACTCCGGAAAAAAGCTAAAATTATTTTTTTATAATGATTTTTTTTTTACAAAATTTCCATGAATTTTGCCAGAATTTTGGCATCTCGGTACCTATGAAGATGAATAAGAATTTTTTTTTCTCTCTATAAAAAGTTATTTGTTGGTTTTAGCTTTTTGGTACTTAATGAACTTAAAAACACTCATAATACACGATTTTCGTAATGTCCTCTCATTTTCCAAACATAGGGTTCTTTGCATGTATTTAGGCATTTTTATAGGTAACATGATCAAAAACACTCAAAATACATGTTTCTGGTAATGTTATTCTGTTTCTCCATAAAGGGTGTTTTGCAAGCGTTTTAGCGTTTGGTATGTAAGAAGCTCAAAAATATGTAAAGGCAGGTTCTTGGTAAAAGTTGGTTTTATTCCTATATAATGTGATTGCCCTCCTTTTTAGTGCTTTAGTGCCTATCACGCTCAAAAACACTCAAAAAACACGTTTTTGGTAATGTCATTTTTTTTCCCACATAAAGCTAGTTTCGCATGCAATTTTTGGTTTTCGTAACTAAGAATGTGAAAAGCACTCAAAATAAATGCATTTCGTAAGGTTTTTCTGTATTCTTAATTAAGAGTGTTATTTCTGAGTTTCACCATTTTGGTATCTAAAAAACTTCTCCATATACACCGAGTTTTGCGATTTTTGCCTTGTGGCTGTTGTGAAACTATAAAACACTCATTATACACGTTTCTCGTAATGTCCTTTTGTATCCCAATATAGAGTGCTTTCCATCCATTTTCGCGTTTTTTGAAGGTAAGAAGCTCAAAAACACTCAAAATATACCTTTTTGGTAATGTTATTCTATTTCTCCATATTCGTTGGTTTGCATCTGATTTAGCGTTTTTCTACGTAAAACACTGAAATGACACTTTTTCAGTAATTTTGTGATGGATTCCCACATTGAGTGACTTCCATATTATTTATTGTTTTGGTGGCTAACATGCTGAAAAAAAAACACAAAAGACAGGTTTCTGGTAAGGTCGTTTAATTTCCCCATATAGGTGGCTTTGCATGCACTTTAGGGTTTGGTACATAACAGTCCGAAAAAAAAAGCTAAAATTAACTCTTTTTCATAATGTTCTTTTTTCACATAATTTCCCTGAATTTTGGCAGAATTTTAGCATCTCGGTACCTATGAAGATGAATAAATAAAAATCCTATTTTTTTTTTTTTTTCTATAAATTGTGTTGTTTGTGGGTTTTAGCTTTTTGGTACTTAAAGAACTTAGAAACACTCATAATACACGTTTCTCGAAATGTCCTTTCGTTTCCCAAACATAAGATTCTTTGCATGTATTTAAGCGTTTTTATAGGTAACATGATCAAAAACACTCAAAATACATGTTTTTGGTAATGTTATTCTGTTTCTAAATAAACGGTGTTATGCATGCGTTTTAGCGTTTTGGTATATAAGGAGCTCAAAAACACTTGATAACACTTGATAAAAGTTGATAAAAAAACACTTGATAAAAGTTGATTTTTTTTCCCATGTAATGTGATTGCCCTGCTTTTTAGTGCTTTATCGCATATCATGCAATCACACTTAAAAGACACTTTTCTGGTAATATCATTTTTTTTTTCCACATATAGCTATTTTCACATAAAATTTGGGGTTTTGGTAACAAAGAATGTGAAAAACACTCAAAATACACGCATTTGGTAAGGTTGTTCTGTTTCTCAATTTAGAGTGTTATTTTCTTTATAAAGCTTTTTGGTACTTATGGAACTTAAAAACCCATAATACACGTTTCTCATAATGTCCTTTCGTTTCCCAGACATAGGGTTCTTTGCATGTATTTAAGCGTTTTTAGAGGTAACATGATCAAAAACACTCAAAATAAATGTTTTTGGTAATGTTAATCTGTTTCTCCATAAAGGGTGTTTTGCATGTGTTTTAGCGTTTTGGTACATAAGGAGTTAAAAAACACTTAAAAGTTGGTTTTATTCCCATATAATGTGATTGCCCTCCTTTTTAGTGCTTTATTGCCTAACTCTCTCAAAAACCCTCAAAAGATATTTTCTGGTAATGTCATTGTTTTTTCCCACATAAAGCTAGTTTTGCATGCAATTTGGGGTTCTAATAACTAAGAATGTGAAAAACACTCAAAATATACGCATTTAGTAATGTTATTCTGTTTCTTAATTAAGAGTGTTATTCAGGAGTTTCAGCATTTTGGTATCTAAGAAACTTCTCCATATACACTAGTTTTTGCGTTTTTTGCTTCGTGGTTCTTGTGAAACTATAAAATACTCATTATACACGTTTCTCGTAATGTCTTTTTATTTCCCAATATAGAGTGCTTTGCATCCATTTTCACGTTTTTTTTTGTTGGTCACAAGCTCAAAAATACTTAAGATATACCTTTTTGGTAATGTTATTCTATTTCTTCATATTGGTCTGTTTGCATCCGTTTTAGCGTTTTTTTTTTTACGTAAAACACTGAAAAGAGACGTTTTCAGTAATTTTGTTTTGGATTCCCATATAGAGTGACTGCCATATTATTTATCGTTTTGGTGTCTAATATGCTGAAAAAAACACTCAAAAGACAGTTTGTAAAGTCGTTTAATTTCCCCATATAGATGGCTTTGCGTGCACTTTAGGGTTTGGTACATAACAGTCCGAAAAAAAAGCTAAAATTAACTTTTTCGATAATGTTCTTTTATCCACATAATTTCCCTGAATTTTAACAGAATTTTGGCATCTCGGTACCTCTGAAGATAAATAAAAAAAAAAAAAAAATTATTATTTTCTTTTATTTTATTTATTATTTTTATTTATTGGTTTTTTTGTTTTTTTTTTTGTTTCTTCATAAAGAGTGTTATTTGTGGGTTTTAGCTTTTTGGTATTTAAGAAACTTAAAAACATTTATAATACATGTTTCTCGTAATGTCCTTTCGTTTCCCAATCATAGGATTCTTTGCATGTATTTAAGCGTTTTTATAGGTAACATGATGAAAAACACTCAAGGTTTTTGTAATGTTTTTGTTTTTCTCCATAAAGGATTTTTTGCATTTGTTTTAGCGTTTTGGTATGTAATGAGCTCAAAAATATTTAACAGCAAGTTCTTGGTAAAAGTTTCTTTTATTCACATGTAATGTAATTGCCCTTCTTTCAAGTACTTTATTGCCTAACACGCTCATAAACACTGAAAAAAATTTTTCTGGGAATATAATTTTTTCCCCACATAAACCTAGTTTCGCATGCAATTTCGTATTTTGGTGACAAAGAATGTGAAAAACACTCAAAATACACGCATTTGGTAAGGTTGTTCTGTATCTCAATCAAGAGTGTTATTCATGAGTTTCAGCATTTTGGTATCTAAGAAACTTTTGCCTTGTGGTTGTTGTGAAACTATAAAACACTCATTATACAGGTTTCTCGTAATGTCCTTTTGTTTCCCAATATAGAGTGCTTTGCATCCATTTTCGCGTTTTTTGTAGGTAAAAGGCTCAAAAACACTCAAAATATACCTTTTTGTCAATGTCATTCTATTTCTTCATATTGGTTTGTTTGCAATCCGTTTTAGCGTGTTTCTACGTAAAACACTGAAAAGACAAGTGTTAAGTAATTTTGTTTTGGATTCCCATATAGAGTGACTTCCATGTTATTTATTGTTTTTGTGCCTAACATGCTAAAAAACACTCAAAAGACAGGTTTCTGGTAAAGTTGTTTAATTTTCTATAGATTTGGCTTTGCATGCAATTTAGGTTTTGGTACATAACTGTCCGAAAAAAAGCTAAAATTAACTTTTTATGATAATGTTCTTTTTTTCCATATAATTTCCCTGAATTTTGCTAGAATTTTGGCATCTCGGTACTTATGAAGAAGAATAACAAAAAAAAAAGGAAAATTCTTTTTTTTTTTCTCTATAAAGAGTGTTATTTGTGGATTTTAGCTTTTTGGTGCTTAAGGAATTTAATAATATTCATAATACACGTTTCCCAAACATAGGGTTCTTTCCATGTATTTAAGCGTTTTCATAGGTAACATGATCAAAAACACTCTAAATACATGTTTTTGGTAATGTTATTCCGTTTCTTCATAAAGGGTGTTTTGCATGCGTTTTAGTGTGTTGGTATGTTAGGAACTCAAAAACACTTGAAGGCAAGTTCTTGGTAAAAGTTGGTTTTATTCCCATGTAAGGTGATTGCCTTGCTTTGTAGTGCTTTATTGCCTAACACGCTCAAAAACACTCAAAAGGCATATTTCTGGAAATGTCTTTTTTTTTTCTTGCCACATAAAGCTAGTTTCGTATGCAATTTGGGGTTTTGGTAACCAAGAATGTGAAAACACTCAAAATACACGCATTTGGTAAGGTTGTTCTGTTTCTCAATTAAGAGTGTTATTCATGAGTTTCAGGGTTTTGGTATCTAAGAATCTCAAAAACACTTATAATGCACGTTTCTCGTAATGTCCCTTTTTTTCCTCATTTAGGGTGCTTTCCATGCACCCTAAATTTACTAACAACACTACTAATTCCACTATCCAAGTCATTGACATATATTACAAACAACATTTGCCCTAATACTAATAATCCCTTTGTCACCCCACTCGGATTTAGAGCCGTTTATTACAACACTCTGTCGCCTGCCGCTTGGCCATGACGTTATCCAGATTACTTATAACCTTTTTCCAATTCTTAAATACTGTGGAATATATTTCATCTGGTCCTGGTGACTTGAACTTTTCAGCTTATCTATCTCCTGTTCCACTATCTCTTTAGTTATGGTAATATCTGTCAGCTTCTCATTATCTTCTACTCTAAATATCTTGTCACTATTCGGCAAATCCTGCATGTTTTCCTGAGCAAAGATGGTTCAAAAATACTCGTTCACAATTTTACTAATCTCCTCCCAACAACTAAGCAGGTCCCATTCTGCTGTCTTCAAGGAACTATTGTTTCTCTATTCTTCGTCTTATATGCCTGATAAAATCCCTTGGGGTCTATCTTCGCTTGGCTGGCTACCTTTAATTCATAACTATTTTTAGCTTTCCTTGTTAAACTCCTGACTTTTCTAATTCATTATATTATGGCCTTAAAACCACTTTCCCTGTCTTTAATCTCATATATACTTCTCTTTCGCCCTATGTAATGTTTTAACCTCTCATCCATTTATGATCATTTTTCTGCGATCTTATTCTTGTGTAAGGGATGTTCCTTAACTGTCCTGAATGTAATTTATCAACGAAATATTTATTTCGCTTCTCTATAAAGGGTGTTTTGCTTGAGTTTTAGCGTTTCTGTACATAAGAACCTTTAAAACACGTTTTTAGTAATGTTATTTTGTATTCCTTTATGGAGCGCTTTCCATGCTTTTCAGCGTTTTGGTGTCTAACACGTTGAAAAACACTCAAAAGACACGTTGATGAAAATGTCGTTTCGTTTCCCGATAAAGGGGGCTTCCAATGCATTTTGTCTTTTGGTACTTAACAATATGAAAAAAAAAGTTTAAGTAAAAGTTTTCGGTTGAGTTATTTTTCCATATAAAGTTCTAATCATGTGTTTTTGAGTCTGGGTACCTAGAAAGCTCAAAATCTCTTATAATACACTTTTCTCGTAATGTCCTTTCTTTTCTCCATGAAAGATGCTTTGCGTGTAATTTGGCACTTTTATACTTAACAAGCACAAAAACAATCAAAATACAAGTTTTTGGTAATGCTAATTTGTTTCTCCGTAAAGGTTGTTTTGCATGTTTTTCTGCGATTTCGGATGTAAGAAGGTGAAAAACACTCTAAAGATACTTTCTTGGTAATGTTATTTTATATTGCCAAATAGGGTGCTTTCAATGCATTTTAGTATTTTGATTCCTAACACTCAAGTAAACACTCAAAAGACACGTTTCCTGTAATATAGTTTTGCTTCTTCATATAGGGATCTGCATGCATTATGATGTTTTGCTACATAATGTGAAAAACGCTCAAAATAAAGATTTTAGGTAATGTTCTTTTTCTCTATATAGGGTGCTATTCATCCTTTTTAGCGTTTTGGTACTTAGAAAGCTTACTTAGAAAGCTCAGAAACACAAATAAAACTTGTTTCTCCAAACGTCTTTCCATTTTCCCATAAAGATTGCTTTTGTATGTATTTTGACGTTTTGGTACATAAAAAGGAAAAAAATAACACAAAAAAACACGTTATTGGTGATGTTCTGTTTCTCTATTAAGAGATATATAATATATTTAATTTTCATTCAGGCGGTTTAGTGTTTGGTACCTAAGAGACTCAAAACTCTGATAATACACGTTTCTCGTAATATCCTATCATTTCCTCATACAGGGTGCTTTAAATGCATTTTTAAGATGATGTATGTAACAGACTCAAAAAGACTCATAATACACGTTTTTGGTAATTTTTTTTTCTGTTTGGTAAGATTATTCGTGTTTGTTGCACGCGTTTTAGCGTTTTGGAACGTACCTTCTCAGGTACCAAAACGCAAAAATGGAGAAAGAAAAAAACTTTACGAAAATCGTGTAATTTGAATGTTTTTCACATTGTCAGGTAGCAAAACACCATAATGCTTGCTCGCTATACGAGAAAATTAAACAACAATGTAAGAAATGTGTTTTTATGTGTTTTTCCGCGTGTTAAGCACGAAAACGCTAAATAGCATGGAAAGCACCTTACATAGAAATGCAAAATAATGTCTTTTAAGTGTTTTACACTTAAAATACATTATTTTGCATTTCATTGCAAAATAATGTCTTTTAAGTGTTTTACACTTAAAAGACATTATTTTGCATTTCTATGTAAGGTGCTTTCCATGCTATTTAGCGTTTTCGTGCTTAACACGCGGAAAAACACAAAAACACATTTCTTACATTGTTGTTTAATTTTCTCGTATAGCGAGCAAGCATTATGGTGTTTTGCTACCTGACAATGTGAAAAACATTCAAATTACACGATTTTCGTAAAGTTTTTTTCTAAAAACACATTTCTTACATTGTTGTTTAATTTTCTCGTATAGCGAGCAAGCATTATGGTGTTTTGCTACCTGACAATGTGAAAAACATTCAAATTACACGATTTTCGTAAAGTTTTTTTCTTTCTCCATTTTTGCGTTTTGGTACCTGAGAAGCTAAAAAAAAAAAAAAAACTCATAATACACGTTTTTTTCATGTCCTTTCGTTTCCTCATATAGGCTGTTTTTGGTGCTTTGGTACCTAACAGGGTGTTTGCATGTATTTTGACATTTTTGTTCGTAAGAACCTAAAAAAACACTCTAAAGACACGTTTTAGTAAAGTTCTTTTGTATTCTCCTATGGGGTGCTTTCGTTGCTTCTTACTGATTTGGTGCCTAACACGCCCAAAAAATAACAAAAGACAAGTTTGTAGTGATTTCGTTTCGTTTCTTCATATAGGTTGCTTTACATGCATGTTGGCGTTTTGGTAATTATCAATGTAAAAAAATACACGTTTTTGGTAAGTTTGTTCTTTTTCTTCAGAGCACTATTGAAGTACTGATTTGGTACTTAAGAAAGTAATAAAAAAAAACAAAACAAAAAAAAAATTCTCGTAATGTCCTTTTTATTTTCATATACAGGGTGATTTGTTTGATGACAGGCGATTTTGTACATAATAAGCTCAAAAAAAAAAAAATACACGTTTTTGGTTAATGTATTCTGTTTCTCTATATATGGAATTTTCATACGTTTTTAAAGTCGTTTCATATATCTATATATGGGTCTTTGCATGAATTTTGGCTTTTTGGTAACTAACAATGTCATAACACTCAAAATGCACGTTTTTTTTTTGGCAGTATTGTTCTGTTTCTCCATATAGAGTGTTTTCATACGTTTTACCCTTTTGATACTAAGAAAATAAAAAAAACACTCATAATGCACGTTTCTCGTAATGTCTTTTAATTTTTCCCATATAGGGTATTTCCGATTCATTTAGGCGTTTTTTTACGTAACAATCTTACAAAAGACTCAAAATACTTGTTTTGTATGCGTTTTAGCGTTTCCGTATGTAAGGAACTTAAAAACACTTAAAGGCAAGTTATTGGTACAAGATGGTTTTATTCCCATGTAATGTGATTGCCCTGCTTTTTTAGTGCATTATTGCCTAACACGCTCAAAAAAAAAAAAAACTTAAAAGACACTTTTCTGGTAATATTTTTTTTTCACACATAAAGCTAGTTTCGCATGCAATTTGGGGTTTTGGTAAGAATGTTAAAAAGATTCAAAATACACCCATTTGGTAAAGTTGTTCTGTTTCCCAATTGAGTGTTATTCATGAATTTCAGCATTTTGCTATAAAAGAAACATCTCCATATACACGAGTTTTTGCGTGTTTTGCCTTGTGGTTCTTGTGAAACTATAAAACACTCATTTTACACGTTTCTCGTAATGTCCTTTTCTTTCCCAATATAGAGTGCTTTGCAACTATTTTCGCGTTTTCTGTAGGTAACAAGCTCAAAAACACTCATAATATAACTTTTTAGTAATATTATTCTATTTCTTCATATTGGTTGGTTTGCATCTGTTTTAATGTTTTTCTAATTAAAACACTAAAAAGACACGTTTTCAGTAATTTTGTTTTGGATTCCCATATAGAGTGACTTCCATATTATTTATCGTTTTGGTGCCTAACTTGCTGAAAAACACTGAAAAGACAGGTATCTGGTAAAGTCGTTTAATTTCCTCATATAGGTGGCTTTGCATACACTTTAGGGTTTGGTACATAACAGTCCGAAAAAAAAGAAGCTAAAAATAACTTTTTTCATATTATTTTTTTTCACATAATTTCCCTGAATTTTGCCAGATTTTTTGCATATGTATGAAGATAAATAACAAAAAAAAAATATCCTTGTTTTTATTTATTTATTTATTTTCTCTATAAAGATTATTATTTGTGGGTTTTAACTCTTTTCGTACTTATGGAACTTAAAAACACTCATAATACGCGTTTCTCGTAATGTCCTTTCGTTTCCCAAACATAGATTTCTTTGCATGTATTTAAGCGTTTTTATACGTAACAGATCAAAAACACCGAAAATTAATGTTTTTCGTAATGTTATTTTGTTTCTCCATAAGGGGTGTTTTGCATGCATTTTAGTGTTTTGGTATGTAAGGAGCTGAAAAACACTTAAAGACAAGTTCTTGGTAAATGTTGGTTTTATTCCCATGTAATGTCATTTCCCTGCTTTTTTGTGCTTTATTGCCTAACACGCTCAAAAACACTCAAAAAACACTCTTTTTCTGGTAATGTCATTTATTTCCCACATAAAGCTAATTTCGCATGTAATTTCGAGTTTTGTGAAAAAAAATCAAAATACACGCATTTGGTAAGGTTGTTCTGTTTCTCAATTAAGAGTGTTATTCATGAATTTCAGCGTTTTGGTATCTAAGAAACATCTTCATATACACGAGTTTTTGCTTGTTTTTTCCTTGTGGTTCTTGTGAAACTATAAAACACATTATAAACGTTTCTCGTAATGTCCTTTTGTTTCCCAATATAGAGAGATTTGCATCCATTTTCGCTCAAAAACAAAAAAATAATACCTTTTTTGGTAATATTATTCTATTTCATGATATTGGTTGATTTGCATTCGTTTTAGCGTTTTTCTACGTAAAACACTGAAAAGACACGTTTTCAGTAATTTTCCTTTGGATTTCCATACAGACTGACTTCCATATTATTTATTGTTTTGGTGCCTAACATACTGAAAAACAGGCAAAAGACAGGTTTCAGGTAAAGTCGTTTAATTTCCCCATATAGGAGGCTCTATATGCAGTTTAGGGTTTGGTACATAACAGTCTGAAAAAAAAGGCTAAAATTAACTTTTTTGATTTTTTTCACATAAATTCCCTGAATTTTGCCAAAATTTTGGCATCTCGGTACCTATGAAGATTAATAACAAAAAAAAATGCTATTTTTTCATTTATTTATTTATTTTTGGTACTTAAGGAACGTATAAACACTCATAATACTCGTTTCTCGTAATGTCCTTTTGTTTCCTAAAGATAAGGTTCTTTGCATGTATTTAAGCGTTTTTATAGGTAACATGATCAAAAACACTCAAAATATACCTTTTTCATAATGTTATTCTATTTCTTCATATTGGTTGGTTTCCATCCGTTTTAGCGTTTTTCTACGTAAAACACAGAAAAGACACGTTTTCAGTAATTTTGTTTTTGATTCCCATATAGAGTGACTTCCATGTTATTTATCATTTTGATGCCTAACATGCAGAAAAAAAACTCAAAAGACAGGTTTCTTGTAAAGTCGTTTAATTTCCCCATATAGGTAGCTTTGCATACACTTTAGGGTTTGGTACATAAGTCCGAAAAAAAGCTAAAATTAACTTTTTTCATAATATGCTTTTTTCACGTAATTTTCCTGAATTTTGCCAGAATTTTTGCATCATGGTACCTATGAAGATCAATAAAAAAAAAATGCTGTTTTTATTTTTTTTATTTTTTTCTCTATAAAGAGTGTTATTTGTGGTTTTTAGCTTTTTGGTACTTAAGGAACTTCTAAACACTCATAATACACATTCTTCGCAATGTCCTTTCATTCCCAAACATAGGGTTCTTTGCATGTATTTAGGCGTTTTTATTGGTAACAATCCCAAAAGCACTCAAAATACATGTTTTTTGAGAATGTTATTCTGTTTTTGCATAAAGGGTGTTTTGCATGGGTTTTAACGTTTTGGTATGTAAGGAGCTCAAAAAAACTTAAAAGCAAGTTCTTGGTAAAAGTTGGTTATATTCCCATGTAATGTGATTGCCCTGCTTTTTAGTGCTTTATTACCTAACACGCTGAAAATCACTAAAAAGACACTTTTTTTAGTAATTTTTTTTTCCACAGTTCCCCATGTAATTTGGGATTGGACCACTAAGAATGTGAAAAAAAAACACTCAAAATACACTCATTTCCTAAGATTGTTCTGTTTCTCAATTAAGAGTATTATTCATGAGTTTTAGCATTTTGGTATCTAAGAAACTTCTCCATAGATACGAGTTTTTGCGTTTTTTGCCTTATGGTTCTTGAAAAGTATTAAAACATTCATTATACAATTTTCTTGTAATAGCCTTTTTTTTCCCAATACAGACTGCTTTACATTCATTTTTACGTTTTTTGTAGGTAACAAGCTCAAAAACACTCAACTTTTTTGTGATGTTATTCTATTTCTTCATATTGGTTGGTTTCCATCCGTTTTAGGGTTCTACGCTAAATCTGAAAAGACACGTTTTCAGTAATATTGTTGAAATAACGGAAAACAGCGACACGTTTCTTGTAAAGTCGTGTAATTTCCTCATATAGGTGGCTTTGCATGCACTTCCGGGTTTCGTACATAACTCCGGAAAAAGCTAAAATTATTTTTTTTCACATAATTTCCCTGAATTTTCTCAGAATTTTGGCATCTCGGTACCAATGAAGATGAATAACAAAAAAAAAAATCTATTTAAAGAAAAAAAAATCTCTATAAAGTGTTATTTGTGGGTTTCAGATTTTTGGTACTTAAGGAACTTAAACATACTCATAATACACGTTTTTCGTAATGTCCTTTCGTTTCACAAACATAGCGTTCTTTGCATGTATTTAAGCGATTTTATAGGTAACATGATCAAAAACACTCAAAATACATGTTTTTGGTAATGTTATTCTGTTTCTCCATAAAGGTTGTTTTGCATGTGTTTAGCGGTTTGGTATGTAAGAAGTTAAAAAACACTTAAAGGCAAATTCTTCGTAAAATTTAGTTTTATTCCAGTGTAATGTGATTGTTCTGCTTTAAAGTGTTTTGTTGCATATAACGCTCAAAAACACTCAAAAGACACTTTTCTGGTAATGTCATTTTTTTCCCACAAAGCTAGTTTCGCATGTAATTTGGGATTTTCATAACTAGGAATGTGAAAAACACTCAAAATACACTCATTTGGTAAGGTAGTTCTGTTTTTCAATTAAAAGTGTTATTCTTGAGTTTTAGCGTTTTGGTATGTAAGAAACTTCTCTATATACACGAATTTTTGCGTTTTTTGCCTTGTGGTTCTTGTGAAACTATAAAACACTCATTATACACGTTTCTCGTAACTTTTGCTTACCTATATAGAGTGCGTACCATCCATTTGCGCGTTTTTTGTAAGTGAAAAGCTCAAAAACACTTTTTGGTAATGTTAATCTATTTCTTCATATTTGTTGGTTTGCATCCGTTTCAGCGTTTTTCTACGTAAAACACTGAAAAGAAATGTTTTCAGTAATTTTGTTTTGGATTCACATATTGACTGACTTCCATATTATTTATCGTTTTAGTGCCTAACATGCTGAAAAACACTGAAAAGACAGGTTTCTGGAAAAGTCGTTGAACTTCCTTATATAGGTGGCATGGACTTTAGAGTTTGGTACATAAAAATCCGAAAAAGAGCTATAATAAACTTTTTTGATAATGTTCTTTTTTCCACATAAGTTCCCTGAATTTTGGCAGAATTTTGGCATCTTGGTACCTATGAAAATCAATATAAAAAAAGCTATTTTTTTTTTATTTATTTATTTTTTCTCTATAAAGAGTGTTATTTGTGGGTTTTAACGTTTTGGTACTTAAGGAACTTTAAACGGTCCTAATACACGTTTCTCGTAATGTCCTTTCGTTCCCAAACATAGGGTTCTTTGCATGTATTTAAGCGTTTTTATAGGTAACATGATCAAAACACTTAAAACACATGTTTTTAGTAATGTTATTCTGCATCTCCATTAAGGAGTTTTTTGCATGCGTTTTAGCGTTTTGGTTTTTAAGAAGGTCAAAAACACTTCAAGGCAAGTTCTTGGTAAAAGTTGGTTTTATTCCCATGTAATGTGATTGCCCTGTTTTTTTTTTGTGTGTGTTTGATTTATTGCCTAACACGCTCAAAAACACTCAAAAGACACTTCAGGTAATGTAATTTTTTTTTTCTAACATAGTTTCACGTGCTATTTCGAGTTTTGCTAAGAATGTGAAAAACACTCAAAATACACGCATATGGTAAGGTTGTTCTGTTTCTCAATTAATATTGTTATTCATGAGTTTCAGCATTTTGGTATCTAAGAAACTTCTTTATATACACGAGTTTTTGCGTTTTTTGCGTTTTGGTTCTTGTGAACCACAAGTTCTTTTGCTCAAAAATAATAAGACACTCATGACACACGTTTCTTGTAATGTCCTTTTGTTTCCATTTTCGCATTTTTTGTAGGTAACAAGCTCAAAAACACTCAAAATGTACCTTTTTGGTAATGTTATTTTATTTCATCTTATTGGTTGGGTTGCATCCGTTTTAGCGTTTTTCTACGTAAAACACCAAAAAGACACGTTTTCAGTAATTTTGTTTTACATTCCCATATAGAGTGACTTGCATATTATTTACCGTTATGGTGCCAAACAAGCTGAAAAACACTCATAAGACAGTTTTCTGGCAAAGATGTTTGATTTCCCCATATAAGAGGCTTTGCATGCACTTTAGGGTTTGCTACATAACAGTACGAAAAAAAAAGCTAAAATTAACTTTTTTGATAATTGACTTATATTTTCCTGAATTTTGCCCAAATTTTGGCATCTAGGTACCTGTGAAGATGAAAAAAGAAAGAAAAAAATATCGTATTTATTTATTTATTTTTTCTCAATAAAGAGTGTTATTTGTGGCTTTTAGCTTTTTGGTAAATAGTGATCTTAAAAACACTCATAATACACGTTTCTCGTAATGTCCTTTCGTTTCCCAAAAATAGGGTTCTTTCCATGTATTTAAGCGTTTTTATTGGTAACTTGATCAAAAACACTCAAAATATATGTTTTTGGTAATGCTATTCTCTTTCTCCATAAAGTGTGTTTTGCAGGCGTTTTAGCGTTTTGGTATATAAGGAGCTCAAAACACTTAAAGGCAAGTTCTTGGTAAAAAATGATTTTATTGCCATGTAAAGTGATTCTCATGGTTTTTGTTGCTTTATTACCTATCACGCTCAAAAACACTCAAAAGACACTTTTCTGGTAATGTCATTTTTTTTTCCCACATAAAGCTGGTTTCGCATGCAATTTGGGATTTTGGTAACTAAGAATGTGAAAAGAAAAGAACTAAATACACGCTAAAGAACTAAATAACTAAATACTAAATAAGAAAAACTAAATACACGCATTTAGTAAAGTTGTTCTGTTTCTCAATTAAGAGTGTTATACATGAGTTTCAGCATTTTGGTATCTAGGAAACTTCTCCATATACACGAGTTTTTGCGTTTTTTGCCTTGTTGTTCTTTTGAACTATAATACACTCACTATACACTTTTCTCGCAATGTCCCTTTGTTTCCCAAAATAGAGTCCTTTGTATCAATTTTAGAGTTTTTTTGTAGGTAACAAGCTCAAAAACACTCAAAAAATACCTTTTTAGTGTTTTTTTCTATTTCTTGATATTGGTTGGTTTGCATCCATTTTAACGTTTTTCTATGTAAAACACTGGGAAGACACGTTTTCAGTAATTTTGTTTTGGATTCTCATATAAAGTGAGTTCCTTATTATTTATCATTTTGGTGCCTAACATGCTGAAAAACACTCAAAAGACAGATTTCTGGTAAGGTCGTTTAATTTCCTCATATAAGAGGCTTTGCATGCACTTTAGGGTTTGGTATATAACAGTCCGAAAAAAAAGCAAAAAAAAAACTTTTTTTATAATTTTCTTTTATCATATAATAGCCCGGAATTTTCCCAGAATTTTGGCATCTCGGTACCTATGAAGATGAATAACAAAAAAAAACCTTTTTTTTTATTTCTTATTTATTTATTTTTTTTTGTAAATAAAGAGTGTTATTTGTGGGTTTTAGCTTTTCGGTACTGAAGGAACTAAACAACACTCATAATACATATTTCTCGTAATGTCTTTTCGTTTCCCAAACATGAGGTTCTTTGCATGTATTTAAGCGTTTTTATAGATAACATGATCAAAAACACTCAAAATACATATTTTTCGTAATGTTATTCTGTTTCTCCATAAAGTTTGTTTTGCATGCGTTTTAGCGGTTTGGTATATAAGGAGCTCAAAAACATTTAAAGGCAAGTTTTTGGTATAAATTGGTGTTATTCCAATGCAATATGATTACCCTGCTTTTTAGTGCTTTATTGCCTATCACGCTCAAAAACACTTAAAAGACACTTTTCTGCTAATGTCATTTTTTTCTCATATAAAGGTTGTTTCGCATGCAATTTGGGGTTTTGGTAACTAAGAATGTGAAAAGCACTCAAAATACACGCATTTAGTAAGGTTGTTCTGTTTCTCAATTAAGAGACTTTCAGCATTTTTGTATCTAGGAACCTTCTCCATATACACGAGTTTTTGTGTTTTTTGCCTTTTGGTTCTTTTGAACTATAAAAAACTCATTATACACTTTTCTTGCAAAGTCCTTTTGTTTTCTTATATAGAGTGCTTTGCATCAATTTTCGCGTTTTTTGTAGGTAACAAGCTGAAAAACATTCAAAATATACCTTTTTGGTAATGTTTTTCTATTTCTTGATATTGGTTGGTTTGCATCCGTTTTAGCGTTTTTCTACGTAAAACACAGAAAAAACACGTTTTCATCAATTTTTTTTTTTATTCACATATAGAGTGAGTTCCTTATCGTTTTGGTGGTATTTATCGTTTTTTATGCTGAAAACACTAAAAAAACAGATTTTTGTTAAGGTCGTTTAATTTACTGTTTGGATGCACTTTAGGGTTTGGTACATAACAGTTTGAAAAAAAAACTAAAATTAACGTTTTTGATCATTTTCTTTTATCATATAATAGTCCTGAATTTTCCCAGAATTTTGGCATCTCGGTACATATGAACATAAATAACACAAAAAAAAATCCTATTTTTTTTATTTTCTTACTTTTTTTCTAAATAAAAAGTGTTATTTGTGGGTTTTAGCTTTTTGGTACTTAAGGAACTTAAAAACACCTTTCACTCTTTTGGTAATGTTCTTTTTTCCACATAAATTCCCTGAAATTTGGTAGAATTTTGGCATCTCGGTACCTATATGGATAAATAACAAAAAAAAATAAAAAATAAAAAAAAAATAAATAAATAAATAAAAAATCCAATTTTTTTAAATTTTTGTTAATTATTTTTTTCTAGATAAAGAGTGTTATATGTGGGTTTTAGCTTTTAGGTACTGAAAGAACTTTTAGGTACTGAAAGAAAAACACTCATAATACACGTTTCTCGTAATGTCCTTTCGTTTCCCAAACATAAAGTTCTTTGCATGTATTTAAGCGTTTTTATAGATATCATGATCAAAAACACTCAAAATACATGTATTTGGTAATATTATTCTGTTTCTCCATAAAATGTATTTTGCATGCATTTTAGCGTTTTGGTATGTAAGGAGCTCCAAAAAACTTAAAGGCAAGTTCTTGGTAAAATTTGCTTTTATTCCCATGTAATGTGATTGCCCTTCCTTTTAGTGCTTTATTGAGTAACACGTTCAAAAACACTCAAAAGACATGCAAGGCCTCGCATATGAGGAAATAAGAGACCTTACCAGAAATCTGTCTTTTGAGTGTTTTTCAGCACGTTAGGCACCAAAACGATAACTAATAAGGAACTCACTCTATGTGGGAATCCAAAAGAAAATTGCTGAAAACCTGTTTTCTCAATGTTTTACGTGTTTACGCAAACCAACCAATATCAAGAAGCAGAAAAACATTACCAAAAATGTATATTTTGAGTGTTTTTGAGCTTGTTACTTACAAAAAAAAAAAACGCAAAAATTGATACAAAGCACTCTATATTGGGAAACAAAAGGGACATTGCAAGAAAAGTGTATAATGAATGTTTTATAGTTCAAAAAAACCACAAGGCAAAAAACGCAAAAACTCGTGTATATGGAGAAGTTTTCTAGATACCAAAATGCAGAAACTCGTGAATAACACTCTTCATTGAGAAACAGACCAACCTTACTAAATGCGTGTCAAAAACACTAAAAGGCAAGTTCTTCGTAAAAGTTGGTTTTATTCCCATGTAATATGATTGCCCTGCTTTTTAGTGCTTTATTGCCTAACACGCTGAAAAACACTCAAAGACACTTTTCTGGTAATGTCATATTTTTCCCACATAAAGCTAGTTTCGCATGGAATTTGGGGTTTTGGTAACTAAGAATGTAAAAAAAACACTCAAAATACACGCATTTAGTGAGGTTGTTCTGTTTCTTGATTAAAAGTGTTATTCGTGGGTTTCAAAATTTTGGTATCTTAGAAACTTCTCCATACAGTCGAGTTTTTGCGTTTTTTGCCTTGTGATTCTGGTGAAACTATAAAACACTCATTATATACGCTTCTAGTTATGTCCTTTTTTTTCCTTATATAGAGTGCTTTGCATCCATTTTCGCGTTTTTTTTTATGTAACATGCTCAAAAACACACAAAATATACTTTTTTGGTAATGTTATTCTATTTATTTATATTAGTTGGTTTGCATCTGTTTTAGCGTTTCTCTGCGTAAATCTTTTAGAAGACACGTTTCCAGTAATTTTGTTTTGGATTTCCATATAGAGTGACTTTCATATTATTTATCCTTTTGGTGCCTAACATGCTTTTTGGTGCCTTTTGCTTCCCAATATAGAGTGCTTTCCATCCATTTTCGCGTTTTTTGTAGGTAACAATTTCAAAAACACAAAAAAATATACCATTTTGGTAATGTTAATCTATTTCTTCATTTTGGTTGTTTTGCATCCATTTTAGCGTTTTCTACGTAAAACACCGAAAAGACACGTTTTCAGTAATTTTGTTTTAGATTCTCATATAGATTGACTTCCTTGGGTTTTATCGTGTTGGTTCCTAACATGCTGAAAAACACTCATAAGACAGTTTTCAGGCAAAGACATTTAATTTCACCATATAGGTGGCTTTGCATGCACTTTAGGGGTTTGGTACATAACAGTCTGAAAAAAAAGCTAAATTTAACTTTTTTGATAATGTCCTTATTTCATATAATTTCCTGAAATTTTCCCGAATTTTGGCACCTCGTTACCTGTGAAGATGAATAAGAATGAAAAAAAAATGTTTTTTTTTTCTCAATAAAGAGTGTAATTTGAGGCTTTTAGCTTTTTCGTACTTAATGAATTTAAAAGCACTCATAATACATGTTTCTCGTCATGTCCTTTCATTTTCCCAAAATGGGGTTCTTTGCATGTATTTAAGCGTTTTTATTGGTAACGTGATCAAAAACTCTCAAAATACATGTTTTTGTTAATGTTATTCTGTTTCACCATAAAGTGTATTTTGCATGCATTTTAGTGTTTTGGTATATAACGAGCTCAAATACACTTAAAGGCAAGTTCTTGTTAAAAATTGGTTTTATTTCAATGTAATGTGATTGCCCTGCTTTTTAGTGCTTTATTGCCTAACACGCTTAAAAACACTCAAAAGACATTTTTCTGGTAATGTCATTTTTTTTCCCACATAAAGCTGGTTTCGCATGTAATTTGGAGTTCTGGTAACTAAGGATATGAAAAGCACTCAAAATACACGCATTAAGTAAGATGGTTCTGTTTCTCAATTAAGAGTGTTGTTCCAGAGTTTCAGCATTTTGGAATGTAAGAAACTTCTCTATATACACAAGTTTTTTGCGTTTTTTGCCTTGTAGTTCTTGTGAAACTATAAAACACTCATTATACACGTTCCTCGTAATGTCCTTTTGCTTCCCAATATAGAGTGCTTTCCATCCATTTTCGTGTTTTTTGTAGGTAACAATTTCAAAAATGCTCAAAATATACCTTTTTTGGTAATGTTATTTCATTTCTTCATATTGATTGGTTTGCATCCGTTTTAGCGTTTTTCTACGTAAAACACCGAAAAAACACGTTTTCAGTAATTTTGTTTTGGATACCCATATAGATTGACTTCCATATTATTTATGGTGTTGGTTCCTAACATGCTGAAAAACACTCATAAGACCGTTTTCTGGCAAAGACATTTAATTTCCCCATATAGGTGGCTTTGCATGCACTTTAGGGGTTTGGTACATAGCAGTCCGATAAAAACTTAATTTAACTTTTTCGATAATGTTCTTATTTCACATAATTTCCTGAATTTTGCCCGAATTTTGGCATGTCGGTACCTGTGAAGATGAATAAGAAAGAAAAAAATATTGCATTTTTTTTTATTTATTTATTGTTTCTCAATAAAGAGTGTTATTTGTGGCTTTTAGCTTTTTGGTAATTAATGAACTTAAAAACACTCATAATACACGTTTCTCGTAATCTCCTTTCGTTTCCCAAAAATAGTGTTCTTTGCATGTATTTAAGCGTTTTTATTGGTAACATGATAAAAAAAAAACACTCAAAATACATGTTTTTGTTAATGTTATTCTGTTTCACCATAAAGAGTGTTTTCAATGCGTTTTAGTGTTTTGGTATATAAGGAACTCAAAAACACTTACAGGCAAGTTCTTGGTAAAAATTCGTTTTCCTCCAATGTAATGTGATATCCCTCTTTTTTAGTGCTTTATTGCCTATCACGGTCAAAAACACTCAAAAGACATTTTCTGGTAGTCATTTTTTTTATCCCACAAGTCTATTTTTGCATGCAATTTGGAATTTTGGTAACTAAGAATGTGAAAAGCACTAAAAAACACATGCATTTATTAAGGTTTTTCTGTTTCTCAATTAGGAGTGTTATACATGAGTTTTAGCATTTTTGTATCTAGGTAACCTCTCCATATACACAAGATTTTGCGTTTTTTGCCTTGTGGTTCTTTTGAACAATAAAACACTCATTATACATTTTTCTTGCAATGTCCTTTTGTTTCCCAATATAGGGTGCTTTTCATCAATTTTCGCGTTTTTTTTTTTTTTTGCAGGTAGCAAAATATATCTTTTTAGTAACTTTTTTAGTAACTTTTTTAGTAACTTTTTTAGTAACTTTTTTAGTAACGTTTTTCTATTTCTTGATATTGGTTGCTTTGCATCCGTTTTAGCGATTTTCTACGTAAAACACTGAGAAGACATGTTTTCAGTAACTTTGTTTTGGAATCCCATATAGAGTGAGTTCCATATTATTTATCGTTTTGGTTCCTAACATGCTAAAAAAAAAGCACTCAAAACACAGATTTCTGGTAAGGTCGTTTAATTTCCTCATATAGGAGACTTTGCATGCACTTTAGGGTTTGGTACATAACAATCCCAAAAAAAAGCTGAAATTAACTTTTTTGATAATATTTTTTTATCATATGATTGCCCTGAATTTTCCCAGAATTTTGGCATCTCGGTACCTATGAATATGAATAACAAAAAAAAAAATAATTCCTATTTTTTTAATTTTTATTTTTTTATTTTCTAAATAAAGAGTGTTATTTGTGGGTTTTAGCTTTTTGGTACTTAAGAAACTTAAAAAAAACACTCATAATACACTTTTCTCGTAATGTCCTTTTGTTTCCCAAACATAATGTTCTTTCCATGTATTTAAGCGTTTTTATAGATAACATGATAAAAAACACTCAAAATACATGTTTTTGGTAATGTTATTCTCTTTCTCCATAAAGTTTGTTTTGCATGCGTTTTAGCGGTTTGGTATTTAAGCAGCTCAAAAACACTTTAAGGCAAGTTTTTGGTATAAATTGGTGTTATTCCAATGTAATATCATTGCCCTGCTTTTTAGTACTTTGCATTTTGGATACCAAAATTGCCTATCACGCCGAAAAACACTTAAAAGACACTTTTCTGGTAATGTCATTTTTTTCTCACATAAAGGTTATTTCGCATGCAATTTGGGGTTTTGGTAACTAAGAATGTGAAAAGCACTCAAAATACACGCATTTAGTAAGGTTGTTCTGTTTCTCAGTTAAGAGTGTTATTCATGAGTTTCAGCATTTTGGTATCTAGGAACCTTCTCCATATACACGTTTTTGTGTTTTTTGCCTTTTGGTTCTTTTGAACTATAAAAAAAAAACTCATAATACACATTTGCCAAAAACGTGTATTTTGAATGTTTTTCAGCTTATTTCGTACCAATACGCAAAAATTCATCCATTTCACCCTTTATAAGGTAAAGAGACGACATTCCCAGAAAAAAAATGTTATTTCGGGGCTTTTCAGCGTTAGCCACCAAAACTCTAAAGAGCATGGAAGACACTCTATATAATAATCAAAACAACATTATCAAAATGGTGTCTTTTGTATGTTTTTGAGCTTCTTACATTCCAAAATGCTAAAACGCTTGCACAATAGCCTTTATCGGGAGACATTACCAAAAACGTATGATTTAAGCGTTTTCCAGCTTTTTAGAAACCAAAACGCCTAAATGGATGTGCTAATCACGTGTTTCAGTATTTTATTACCTAAGAAGCTCAAAAACACTTATAATATACGTTTTTGGTAATGTTGTTCTGTTTTTTATATATGGTATTCTGTATAGATTGTTGTACCTAACATGAGGAAAAAACCCATTTGTTTGGTTAATTTGTGTGCATTTTGGCGTTTTCGTACCCAACAAGCTCAAAAACACTGAAAACACACATTTTTGGTAATGTTCTATTTAACCATAAAGGATGTTTTGCACGCTTTTTAGAAATTTGGTACGTAAGAGGCTCAAAACATTCAAAAGACACGTTTTCGATGTTTTATATTCTTTTTTTCCTATATAGAGTTCTCCATGTTTTTTTTTTTTGTGGGGTTGGTTTCTAATATGGTCAAAACACTCAAATGACACGTTTCCGGTAATATAATTTCTTTACATCAAATAGTGTGCTGTCTGCATTTTGGCGTTTTGGTAGCTAATGATCGGGAAAACTCTCAAAACACGAGTTTATAGTAATGTTGTCCTCTTTCTCCAGAAAGGGTTTTTTTTCATGCGTTTTAGAGTTTTAGTACGTAAGAAACTGAAAAACACTCAAAAGACAAGTTTTTGTTAATATTGATTGCTTTTCCTATAAAGGTTCTCTTGCATGCACTTTGGTATTTTTGTATCTAACAAGCTCAAAAACACTCAGCATACAAGTTTTTCGTAATGTTGGTCTGTTTTTTTTTTTTTTTATGTATGGTGTTCACTATGCTTTTAGGCGTGTTGGTATCTATCATGGGGAAAAAAAACTTATAAAGTACGCTTTTGGTAATGTTGTTTTCTTTCTGCAAATATAGTATTATTTACGTGTTTTAGACTTTTGGTATCTATGAAGCTGAAAAAGACATAATACACCTTTATGTTAATATCGTTTCTTTTACCTATATAGGGTAATTTGCATACATTTTGGAGTTTTGTTACCTAACAAGCTAAAAAAAATCTCAGAACATACGTTTTTGCTAATATTGTTTTGGACGCCTTTTATCGTTTTGGTACGTAAAAAGCTCAAAAACGCTCGATTTTGTTAATGTTATCTTGTTTTCCCATATAGGGTGTTTTCCTTGCTTTTTTAGCGTTTTGCTGCCTAATACGCTCAAAACACCTAAATGACAAGTTTCTGGTGGTTTTGCTACTGGTTTTGTTAATGTTTTTTTTTTTATTTCTCTCTCTCATATAGAGTAATATTCACGTGTTTTAGCGTTTTGGTACACAAAAAAAAATAAAAATAAAAACACTCATAATGCACGTTTCTTTTAATATCGTTTCGTTTCCTTAAATAGGGTTCTTTGCATGCAATATGGGGTCTAGTATCTAACAAGTTAAAAGACACTGAAATAAGAATTTTTTGCTAAAGTTTCTCATAAATGTTTCTTTGCTCACATTTTAGCTTTTTGTACGCTCAAAAACACTAAAAAGAAACGTTTTTGACAATATTATTCTGTTTCTCCATGAAGTTTCTTTTCTATGCATTATAGTGTTTTGGTACGTAAAAAGCTGAAAACACTCAAAAGACACGTTTTTGTTTGTTTCTCCAGTATAACTTACTTTCCATGCATTTTGGCGTTTTCGAAAACATTACTAATACATGTTTTTGTACCCCAAATGAGGAAAGGAAACGCGATTTCCAGAAAAGTGCCTTTTGAATGTTTATTGGAGTGCTAGGCACCAAAACGCTAAAAAGCATGGAAAGCACCCTATAAAGGAAAACAAAACAACTGAACCAAAAACGTCTGTTTTCAGTGTTTTTGAGTTTCTTACCTACCGAAACGCTAAAAGGCATAAAAAAAAAAAACATGAAGAAATAATATTATAAAAAAAAAAATTAAAAAAGCATGGAAAGCACCCTATAAAGGAAAACAAAACAACTTTACCATAAACGTGTGTTTTCATTATTTTTTACTTTCTTACGTACTGAAACGCTAAATCGCATGAAAAAAAAAAACGGAGAAATAATATCAAAAACAAATATTTCGAGTGTTTTTGAGTTAGTTAAGTAGAATAACGCCAAAATGAATATATAGTATCTTAAATAGGAAAATGAAAAGACGTTATTAAAATATGTACTATTGGTGTTTTTTTTTTTTTACTTATTAGGTACGAAGTCGCTAAAATGCATGAATAACACTCTATATGAAATAACATTACCAAAAACGTATATTTTCAGTGTTATCACATTGTTATGAATGAAAACGCCATAATGCATGTAAAACCCCCTATTTGAGGAAAGGAAACGAGACCAGAAACGTGTCTAAAATGTGTTCTTCAGCGTGTTAGGCACAAAAATGCTAAAAAGCATACAAATCACCTGATATGGGAATACAAAATAACATAAATAAAACGTTTCTTTTGAGTGTCCTACGTACCAAAACGATAAAAAAAAAAAAACAGAAAACATCCTTTATGGAGAAACAGAATAACATTACCAAAAACAAGTATTTTTAATGTTTTATAAGATTGTTACGTAAAAACGCTTAAATGAATCGAAAATACCCTATATAGGAAAAATGAAAAGACATTACGAGAAACGTGTATTATGAGTGTTTTCGACCTTCTTAGTATCAAAAGGGTAAAACGCATGAATAACGCTCTATATGGAGAAAAAGAACAATATTGCCAAAAAAAAAAGAACGTCATTTTGAGTGTTATGACATTGTTAGTTACCAAAAAGCCAAAATGCATGCAAAGACCCATATATAGATATATGAAACGACATTAAAAACGCATGAGAATACCCTATATGGAGAAACAGAATACATTTACCCAAAACGTGTATTTTGAGTGTTTTTGAGCTTGTTATGTACAAAATCGCCTATCATCAAACAAAACACCCTGCATATGGAAATGAAAGGACATTACGAGAAACGTTTGTTATGTTTTTTTTTTTTTTATTATTACTCTCTTAAGTACCAAATCAGTAAAAAGCTTCAATAGTGCTCTGAAGAAAAAGAACAAACTTACCAAAAACGTGTATTTTTTTACACTGATAATTACTAAAATGCCAACATGCATGTCAAGCAACCTATATGAAGAAATGAAACGAAATAATTAGAAACTTGTCTTTTGTTATATTTTGAGCGTGTTCGGCACCAAATCAGTAAGAAGCAACGAAATCACCCTATAGGGGAATACAGAACTACTAAAACGTCTCTTTAGAGTGTTTTTTTAGATTCTTACGAACTAAAATGTCGAAATACACTCCTTTATGGAGAAGCAGAATAACATTAACAAAAGTAAGTTTTTTTGAGTGTTTTTTTAACATGTTACCTGTAAAAAACGCTGAAATACATGCAAAGATCCCTATATTTGGGAAACGAAAGGACATTACGAGAAATGTGTATTATGAATGATTTTAAGTTCCTTAAGTACCAAAACGTTAAAACCTACAAATAACACTTTATAGAGAAAAAAATAAATAAATAAAAAAATAGCATTTTTATTTTTTTGTTATTGATGTTCATAGGTACCAATATGCCAAAATTCTGCAAAAATTCAGGGAAATTATTTGGAAAAAAGAACATTATCGAAAAAGTTAATTTTACCTTTTTTTCGGAGTTATGTACCAAACCATAAAGTGTATGCAAAGCCACCTATTTGGGAAAATTTAAAGACTTTACAAGAAACCTGTCTTTTGAGTGTTTTTCCGCATGTTAGGCACCAAAACGATAGCTAATATGAAAGTCACTCTATATAGAAATCCAAAACAAAATTACTGAAAACATGTCTTTTAAAAGATTTACGTAGAAAAATGCTAAAACGGATGCAAACCAACCAATATGAAAAAATAGAATAACACTACCAGAAAAGTATATTTTGTGTGTTTTTGAGCTTGTTGCATGAAAAAAAAAAAACCGCAAAAATGGATGCAAAGCACTGTATATTAGGAAAAAAAAAAAGGACATTACGAGAAACGTGTATAATGAGTGTTTTATAGTTTCACCAGAATCACAAGGCAAAAAACGCAAAAATTCGTCTGTGTGGAGAAGTTTCTAAGATACCAAAATGCTGAAACTCATGAATAACACTCTTAATCAAGAAACAGAACAACGTTACTAAATGCGTGTATTTGAGTGTTTTTTTTTTACATTCTTAGTTACCAAAACCCCAAATTCCATGCGAAACTAGCTTTATGTGGGAAAAAAATGACATTACCAGAAAAGTGTCTTTGAGTGTTTTTGAGCGTGTTAGGCAATAAAGCAGGGCAATCATATTACATGGGAATAAAACCAACTTTTACGAAGAACTTGCCTTTTTTTGTGTTTTTGACACACATTCAGTTTCTCAATTAAGAGTGTTATTCATGAGTTGCAGCATTTTCGTATCTAGGAATTTTCTCCATATATACGAGTTTTTGCTTTTTTTGCCTTGTGGTTTTTTGAACTATAAAACATTCATTATACACTTTTCTCGCAATATCCTTTTCTTTCCCAATATAGAGTGCTTTGTATCAATTTTTGCGTTTCTTTGTAGGTAACAAGCTCAAAAACACTCAATATATACATTTTTAATAATGTTTTTCTGCTTCTTGATATTGGTTGGTTTGCATCAGTTTTAGCGTTTTTCTACGTAAAACACTGAGAAGACAAGTTTTCAGTAATTTTTTTTTTGGATTCCCACATAGAGTGAGTTCCTTATTATTTATCGTTTTGGTGCCTAACATGATGAAAAACACTCAAAAGACAGATTTCTGGTAATGTCTTCAATTTCCTCATATGCGAGGCCTTGCATGTCTTTTGAGTGTTTTTGAACGTGTTACGCAATAAAGCACTAAAAAGGAAGGGCAATCACATTACATGGGAATAAAACCAAATTTTACCAAGAACTTGCCTTTAAATGTTTTGAGCTCCTTACATACCAAAACGCTAAAACGCATGCAAAATACATTTTATAGAGAAACAGAATAATATTACCAAATACATGTATTTTGAGTGTTTTTGATCATGTTATCTATAAAAACGCTTAAATACATGCAAAGAACCTTATGTTTGGGGAACGAAAGGACATTACGAGAAACGTGTATTATGAGTGTTTTTTTTTTAAGTTCCTTCAGTACCTAAAAGCTAAAACCCACAAATAACACTCTTTATTTACAAAAAAAAAAAATAATAATAAACAAAAAAATTAAAAAATAGGATTTTTTTTTGTTATTCATCCTTATAGGTACCGAGATGCCAAAATTCTGCTAAAATTCAGGGAATTTATGTGGAAAAAAAAACATTACCAAAAAAGTTAATTTTAGCTTTTTTTTCGGATTATGTACCAAACCCTAAAGTGCATGCAAAGCCACCTATATAGGGAAGTTAAACGACTTTACCAGAAACCTGTCTTTTCAGTGTTTTTCAGCATGTTAGGCACCAAAACGATAAATAATATGGAAGTTAATTACTGAAAACTGAAAATTACTGAAAACGTGTCTTTTCAGTGTTTTACGTAGAAAAACGCTAAAGCGGATGCAAACCTACCTATATGAAGAAATAGAATAACTTTACCAAAAAGATTTATTTTGAATGTTTTGGAGCTTTTTACCTACAAAAAAATGCAAAAATGAATGTAAAGCACTCTATATTAGGAAACAAAAGGACATTACGAGAAACGTAAGTTTTAAAAGAACCACAAGGCAATAAACGCAAAAACTTGTGTATATAGAGAAATTTCTTACATAGAAAAAAAAAGATGAAATGCAAGAATAACACTTTTAATCGATAAACAGAACTACCTTACCAAATTGTGTATTTTGAGTGTTTTTCACATTCTTAGTTACAAAAATGCCAAATTACATGCGAAACTATCTTCATGTGGGAATAAAAATGACTACCAAAAAAGTGTCTTATTAGTGTTTTTGAGCGTGATATGCAACAAAGCACTAAAAAGCAGAACAATCACATTACATGGGAATAAAACCAACTTTTACGAAGAACTTGCATTTAAGTGTTTTTTAACTCCTTACATGCCAAATCGCTAAAACGCATGCAAAACACCCTTTATGGAGAAACAGAATAACATTACGAAAAACATGTATTTTGAGTGTTTTTCATCATGTAACCTATAAAAACGCTTAAATACATGTAAAGAACCCTATGTTTGTATAACAAAAGGACATTACGAAAATCGTGTATTATGAGTGTTTTTAAGTTCCTTCAGTACCAAAAAGCTAAAACCCAGAAAAAAACACTCTTTATAGAGAAATTTTTTTTTTTGTTATTCATCTTCATAGGTACCGAGATGCCAAAATTCTGGCAAAATTCATGGAAATTTTATAAAAAAGAAATCATCATAAAAAATAATTTTAGCTTTTTTTCCGGAGTTATGTACAAACCTTGAAGTGCAGGAAAATCCTCCTATATGGGGAAATTACACGACTTTACCAGAAACCTGTCTTTTGAGTGTTTTCAGCAATTTCAAAAATATTACTGAAAACGTGTCTTTCAGTGATTTACGAAGGAAAACGCTAAAATGGATGTAAACCAACCAATATGAAGAAATAGAATAACATTACCAAAAAGATATATTTTGATGTGGTTTGAGCTTGTTACCTACAAAAAATGCAAAAATGGATGGAAAGCACTTTATATTGGCAAAGAAAAAGACATTACGAGAAACGTGTATGAGTGTTTTATAGTTTGAGAAGAACCACAAAGTAAAAAACTCAAAACTCGTGTACATAAAGAAGTTTCTGACATACCAAAAAGCTGAAACTCATGAATAACACTTTTAAATTTGAAACAGAAATACTTTAGCAAATGTGTGTATTAGAAAAGTTTCTTACATACTAAAATGCTGAAACTCATGAATAACACTTTTAATTAAGAAATAGAACAACCTTACTAAACGCCTGTGTTTTGAGTTTTTTTCACATTCTTAGTTACCAAAACCCCAAATTCCATGCAACACTAGCTTTATGTGGGAAAACAAATGATATTACAAGAAAAGTGTCTTTTGAGTGTTTTTGAGCGTGTTAGGCAATAAAGCACTAAAAAGCAGGGCAATCACATTAGATGGGAATAAAAACATTTACCAAGAACTTGCCTTTAAGTGTTTTTGAGCTCATTACATACCAATACGCTAAAACGCATGCAAAACACTTTTTATGGAGAAACAAAATAAGATTACCAAAAACATATATTTTGAGTGTTTTTGATCATGTTATCTATAAAAACGCTCAAATACATGCAAAGAACCTTATGTTTGCGAAACGAAAGGACACTACGAGAAATGTGTATTATAAGTGTTTTTAAGTTCCTTAAGTACCAAAAAGCTAAAACGCACAAATAAGACTCTTGATTTAGAAAAAAAAAGTAAGAAAATGAAAAAATAGGATTTTTTTTTTATATTCATCTTCATATGTACCGAGATGCCAAAATCCTGGGAAAATTCAGGACTATTATATGATAAAAGAAAATTATCAAAAAAGTTAATTTTAGCTTTTTTTTTTTCGGACTGTTATATACCAAACCTTAAATTGCATGCAAAGCCTCCTATATGAGGAAATTAAACGACCTTAAGAGAAATCTGTGTTTTGAGTGTTTTTTTTCAGAATGTTAGGCACCAAAACGATAAATAAATAAGGAACTCACTCTATATGGGAATTCAAAACAAAATTACTGAAAACGTGTCTTCTCAGTGTCTTACGTAGAAAAACGGTAAAACGGATGCAAGCAAACCAATATAAAAAAAATAGAAAAACATTATCAAAAAGGTATATTTTGAGTTTTTCTGAGCTTGTTACCTACAAATAACATGAAAATTGATGCAAAGCACTCTATATTAGGAAATAAAAGGACATTGCAAGAAAAGTGTATAATGAGTGTTTTATAGTTCAAAAGAACCAAAAGGCAAAAAACGCAAAAACATGTGGATAAGGAGAAGTTTCCTACATACCAAAATGTTGAAACTCATGAATAACATTCCTAATTGAAAAACAGAACAACTTTACTAAATGCGTGTATTTTGAGAGCTTTTCACATTCTTAGTTACCAAAACCCCAAATTGCATGCGAAACCAGCTTTATGTGAGAAAAAAATGACATTACCAGAATAATGTCTTTTGAGTGTTTTTGAGCCTGATAGGCAATAAAGCACTAAAAAGCAGGGGAATCACATTACATTTCAATAAAACCAATTTTTATCAAGAACATGCCTTTAAGTGTTTTTGAGCTCCTTATATACTAAACCACTAAAACGCATGTAAAACAAACTTTATGGAGAAACAGAATAAAATTACCAAAAACATGTATTTTGAGTGTTTTTGATCGTGTTATCTATAAAAACGCTTAAATACATGCAAAGAACCTTATGTTTGGGAAAGAAAAGGACATTACGAGAAACGTATATTATGAGTGTTTTTAAGTTTGTTAAGTACCAAAAACCTAAAACCCAATCTTTATTTAGAAAAATAAATAAATAAAAAATAAAAAAAATAGGATTTTTTTTTTTGTTATTCATCTTCATAGGTACCGAAATGCCAAAATTCTGGGAAAATTCAATGCAATTATATGATAAGAGAAAATTATCAAAAAAATTGATTTTAGCTTTTTTTTCGGACTGTTATGTACCAAACCCTAAACTGCA